>NW_027069994.1:304783-360017 GCF_002906115.3 Quercus suber
AAAGGTGTGGTAAGTGTTTGGGCTATCAACCTCTCAATGGTGTGGAAATGGAGAGGGAAGGGTTGAGGAGATACCACAAGCAAGTGTATAGAGAAAGGTGGGGATGACAATCTCTAATTACAAATGTGTTTGGCTAGGGTTTTCTCTCTAAAGCATTCCTCAACATTTGTGGGTAATGGGGGTTTATATAGGATAGGTGCAAAATGTGTGAGTCAGTCAGTACAGGCTGGCAGAACAGCATGTCTCGCAGCTGTCTCGTGAGAAGGCCTTACCCGCGAGATACTCGCGAGAGACAACTGTCTCCATCTGTCATGACTCTTCGCATTCCAGCATGTGCAGGGCACATACTTCACTTCGCGGGAAGCTTAGTCGCGAGATACCCGCGAGATTCCGTCAGCTTCCAACTTGCTTGAGTCTTCACACACTCTCTATCACACACCCCTTACAACAATTCCCACAACAAATACAGGGTATAAACGATTGATAGAAATTACAATCAAATTTGGCACGGAATAAAAGCCAACAAAACACATAGTTGTAAATCACAACTTTACACAACTTAATGTATTCCTTATAATATTTATTCCTATTCCCATGTAATAATCATTACAGTGAACCAAACGTGCCCTAAATGTAAAATGAATCGTACTTTAGGGCGGTAAAATATAATTTTCCCCCTAAACATTGATAATATTGTAATGTACTTTCAAGAAAAAGTAAAATGAGAAAATATAGCCACTTAATCTTTTGTCCCGTGGATGTAATGTTACAACTGGGCATAACCAATGAAAAAATACAAACAAATAAACCAGTTAATTTGAGTGACCAGTAGTAAGCGGGTGTATCAAACTGTTCCAGAATGGAAAACTGCACACTACATACCATATTACTTTATGTACATATATAACATCATTATGTCCTCTCGAATGGACCAATAACTCCATTCAACTACAAAATATATATATACACACAGAAAATTCTATAAATCCCAGCTCAAGAAGATGATCAAATCACAATTGTTGATCCAACCAAGGGTCTCTCGAAGCTTTTCCAGCTCCCACATATCCTGCAACACTTTGTGAAACCCCAGAAACCAAGTTATTCAACAAGTTCGTTCCCCATGCTAGCCAACCAGTCTGAGCTTGCTGCTTGTTTTCTTCAATCATGCTCCTCTGTTGCTCCTCTGCTTTGATATCAAGCCACCTCTTTGCCATGTACTCCTTGACAGCTTCAACCCCTTTATTCACAATATCTATGGGAGGTATTATGAGCGGATTTTGGTCCAAATTAAGCTTAGTTAGATTTTTGAGCTGAGCAAATGTGTCAGGAAGAGCTCGGATTTGGTTGTTGCTTAAGTCAAGCTCCCTTAAGTTCATAAGATCACCAATTGTTTCAGGAAGCTGTGTCAAATCACTGAAATTACTGCTAAGGTTCAGAACCTCAAGATTTGTTAATCTCCCAATAGCATGAGGTAGGCCACGTAGCTCATTGAAATGAACATCTAGATATCTTAAAGACCTCATTTCACAAATTGATGCAGGAAGACAACGGATTCTATTCAGGTGGATTGAGAGCCTTTCAAGATTAACTAGTCCGTACCCAATATTTGATGGCAAACACATCAAATTGTTAAAGCTTGCATCTAACTCCACCAGTGAACTAAAAGGAAGTAGGAACCAGTTAAGGAATAAAGGACCTAGTGAAGATGCTAAGAAAAGAATAGGAAAATGCAAGTTTTACAGGGAACAATAGAAAGTGAAACACTAGTAAATGATGTCTTTACCTGCAGCGAGCAATCGAGTCAGGAAGGGAACTAAGTTTATTTCCTGAGACATTGAGGACCCTCAGGTTAAGCAACAGTCCAATAGAACCTGGCAGGGATACTAAAAGATTGGAAGAAATATCAAGCTCCTCCAGTTTCTGAAGCCCTGCTATTGAATCAGGAAGGACCTGTTTCCCCAAAGGAATAAAGGAAATATCAGGAACTGCATATAGAAATTCTATAATTCCAGTTACACTTTTGAACAAACGATTATAGGTAGGCTCTTCACCACTCAAATCTCGCATGTACTCTTTGTCATGATGGTTCATCAAGGTTTCATATTATGATTAGCTCTCATGTTGCAATTAGAGAATAGCAAATGACCAACATCTTTAAGTTCTGTACGGCAGAGTCAGAGACCAAGTTTGGAGTAGACAACTAATATAATCAGAAGTCAGAAATTTTTTTTATTTTTTATAAATCTAATCAGAACAATATACCTGAAGAAAGAAGCCAGAATAATATCCATGAAGCATGCACAAATAAGGTAGTCCTTCACCCTCCCTTCTTTTCTTTTTTCTTTTTTCTTTTTTTCTTCTTTTTTTTAATTTTTGAAATTAGTCCTTTACTTTCCACTTACTTGTTCACTCCTAGAAACAGAGTTGAGTAAAAGAAATATAATATTAATCATATGCGACATTTGATACAAAAACTCACTTTAATAGCTTAATTGATCACAAAGTAGGGTCCCTGAATTGGAATTTTTTCTTTTCTTTTTTGTTCATTCTTGAATCTGAGATAGTTTAATTTCAATTAATTTCCTACTTTTTCTTTGCAGCCTCTCAGATTTATAAACAGAGAATAGAAAGAAAAAAAATAATTGACAAGAGCACTAACCTCTAGCTGATTATGGGACAAATTGAGCACGAGCAACCCATGAAGCATCCCAAATGCCTCAGGAAGAAACCTCAGCTGACGCCCACAAAGCTCAACCCTCTCCACAACAACACCACCTTCTGCCTCCCTCAATATCCCAACTACCTCTTCACACACTTTCTCTTCCTTAAACCCCTTCTCCAACTCTGACACAACCGATCCATAAACCTCGACCAACCTGTCCTCTGCTTCTCTCAACTGTTTCTCATATTCCTCATGCATCTCTTCCAGCCTCACTGACTTGGTGATCTGGGTGATATCTGGGATGGCTTGGGCTAGTGAGGCTAGGACTTTAGGGTGGTTGAGATAAGGCAACTTGGTCAGCAGGGTTTGTTGAAGTTGTGGAGGGAGTCGTGGATGGGA
This sequence comes from Quercus suber, assembly GCF_002906115.3. Classification (NCBI taxonomy): domain Eukaryota; kingdom Viridiplantae; phylum Streptophyta; class Magnoliopsida; order Fagales; family Fagaceae; genus Quercus; species Quercus suber. Next base: position 307,845 of record NW_027069994.1, read on the forward strand.
ATTGGGGTTGAGTTGGGATAGGACATAGGAGAGAATTGGCAAGTCTTTGGGGTTTTGATCCATAAAACAATGAGAAAGTCTAAGAAGAGTGAACTACAGATAGACAGAGAAGATGGTGATGAGCATGAGAATGAGAGAGGAGGAGCGTTTGAGGAGAAAAATATAGTTGGTAGAGAATGTAGAAGAACATACTAGACTTTGATACTGTGGGCTGAGAAAAACTGTGTATTGGATGCTGTTTCAGTTTGATTGATGGAGTGAAAAAAACGCAAATCCAAGATTAGAAGGTGGCACTAAGATTTGGAGTATTATAAGTGGATAAATAAAGAAAAGCCAATTTGACCGAACAGATTTCATTCATGTAAAGGCCGAAAAACATAATCTTGACCCTCATGATACATGGGAAGAGTACCTGCAAGAACAATCTGAGATACATTACCACACGGAATGTAGTTTGATGGTAGGAGTTCTTATTCAGCACCTAGAAAAAAAAAATCCCACATATATATTGTTGACTAATGTTCAATTTTAATTGAGTACTCATCTCTTTTAATATTTCTGTTTTATTGGGATATATATCTTATTGCCTAACCATTTGGTTTTGATATGATACTCTCCAAAACTTTTGTTGATTGCTTATTTGAAAAGTATTGCAGGAAATGAGGGGGAAATTTTTCGCATGAGGAGACTCGCCAAAATAAGCTCTAAAAACCCAATTAAGAATTTTTTTTTTTCTTTTTTGGGGGGGAGGGGAGGGGGGGGTTGGGGTGTTGGGGGGTTAGCTTGCCAAACTAACTAGTTGGATTAAGGAATAAAATTCTGTTTTTCCCAACTCTTAATCTTCTATTTCATGCTCCACAAATGCAAATTCTATGTCTCACTTATTGTATTACACTTTAAATCTTATTAATCAAAACATATTATGCCTACTCTTTTTTTCCCTTATAAAGTAACCAAAATTTATAAAGGGATAAAAATATTCTCACACATGACATCTCACTAGTAAACCATAAAGTGGAACGCTAAAAATTAAATATACTTCAACAAAGCAAAAACACAATATTAGAATATAACACTATATTCAAATTATGGAATAAAAAATCATTTGTCCTACTCCTAGTATTTGATTTTATGATTCATTAATCGCAGCATGTCACAACCCATGTATACTTTTTTTTTTATATATATAAAGTAACTAAAATAAATAAACTCATACTCATGACATAATGCGATCGATAGACCCTAAAGTTGAACTCTAAAAGTGCGACAATTTTTTTATCCCAAATGAAATAATGATTATAAACTTTGACCCTTTGTATTAAACAAAAAAAAAAAAATCATTTAAATCAAAATAAAAATTTAAAAAAAAAAAATCATCTCACTTTTAGTATTCTACTTCATGCTTCATTAATTACAATATTTTGTCCTTTTTTGTCATTTTAAACTCTAGTTACTTTTTAAGGGGAAAAAAATGATTGAAGTATAAAGTGAAATAATAATTGTATTATTTATTTTTATAATTTGATATTTTGATAATTACACCAAAAAATGAAGGATTTGAACTATAGATGTTTTGGAAGGCTCTATTTGGTTAGGCATTTTAAGAACTTAAAAAATTGTATTTAAAATTCAAAACTCTATTTTGCAACCACAACTTCCCGTTTCTTTCACAAGCTTTCATTTTAAATTCAAAACATCTTTTCTAACTGCTTATACATACGATGCACCCTATGAATGGTTAGATATCATGTCAATGAGTTAAATCCATATATAACTTACAAATTATTTTTTTTTAAAGCAAATCGTATCAACTTTAAAATCACATCTTAATCATCTATATCTACGTGGAAATTGACATATGCCCAACTGATCTGGTCTGATTTCTCATTATCTTCAAGAATCTTCTGTGGCCAATAATCCATTAAAATAAGTCAATGGGCAAGAGACCTTGATCCAACAGGGATTAAAAAATATATTCGAACAATCTCGGGCCACTGCTTACGGCCTTCTGTAGTATGGCGACGTTGCTACCTACTCTCTACTCTCTAGAGCTTGCCACGAACATCCACTAGTAAAGCTCGTATTATACTATTATACGTCCAATTCAGTACATGTGGCTATTATTGGGACGGGTTAAGGGAATAAACTAAGGCGAGAACAAAGAAAGGTTCAATTTATGTAATGATACAAAAGTTCAAGTAAACAAGTGTGACTAATAAATAATCCATTCTCAATGGCCTCCTTCAAAAGCAAATAACTCAGGTACAAGATTTATTCATTTCTGAGAAGCGGTAACATAAACGAAACGACATAAACAAAACGAAAACTCCGAGACTAGAAAAGACTCAAGAATGCTACTCTTGTACAGCCCCTTCTCCCACAAAGAGGAAGAAAACCAAAAGCTGTAAGAAAACTATATAAAATCAAGGGAAACAACTATGATTAAGAAAATATGTCAACTACAATCATGAGATATCTAACAAAATTTCATCTCCTTTAGTGACTTGAAATATACTCAAAATTTCATCTCCTTTAGATTCAAATTTCATCTTCTTTGCCCACTGAGATTTGAAACATACTCTACACCCACAAAAATTTCATCAGTGTGGTTCACACACTGTGAGAAGGAGGATGCATGTATCCAATGCATAAGATACCTTCTCTTACATCCGACCCCATAAAAAGGATACTTTAAATGTCAAACAAGTGAAGCAATATGCTACAAGCACTCAGTGCATACGATAGCCTTTTCTCTTTCATCAACATCTCCATGCTCAACCTGACAAATAAAAGAACGGATTTGAATTGTCTAGGATCTTGATTGAATGTAGCTACTGACAATTTACAGAAGTAGGAGGCAAGCAACTGCAAATTATTTGTATCTAAAGTGTCCCTCTCCAGAAACAAGTTAAATCTATGAGTTCATTCTCAAGAAATTTGAAGAAAATTGCAAATAAGAATTGCCTAAAAATTATGCGAGTGAATTTTTTAGTTTACATAATCATCAAGAAAATGTGGTAAGATACCATTATCTTACTTCACTGTATCCACTTTTGATCTATTACTTTCTTCTTATAATATCCATTTTTGATCTATTACTTTCTTTTTATAAGGGGACACCGGACACCACCAAAGTACACAAAGAATTTAATAGTTCACAGTAGGAAAGAGTTTGGCTCCATAATAGTTCACATTAGGAAAGAGTTACCAATTGAGAATGATATTTGCATTTATCGTGTGCAATGCACATGACTCACTTAACCTAACCAACCAAGTGAGTCACGTACATTGCACATAACAAGGCACGTGTCATCTTTCTATTGGTAACTGGAGCCTAAGGATCCAAACATGTTTGGAGCCAAACCTTTTCCTTCACATTATCATCAAGAAAATGTGGTAAGATAACCTACCTTCACTGTATACAAAGTAATGCTAGACCTGAATTAACTTTGTTCATCTATGTCCTACATCAGGTTTCCCCACCAAAATCAACTAAAAATATTTCAGTTTTTTACACATCAAAAAAAAAAAAAAAAAAAAAAAAGGTCTATGTTCTTTATGAATTTAGAAAAACTAAAAATATTTCAGTTTTTTACACATCAAAAAAAAAAAAAAAAAAAAAAAAGGTCTATGTTCTTTATGAATTTAGAATCAACCGAAGCATAAGAACAGTCTTCGTAAGAATGGAAGGAACTATACATATCACTGACAATGTAAGAAACCTGTAAACAAACCAAAATGTCATTGACCATTACCTCAACAAGCACCCTTGCTCTCTTCTTTGATTTGGCATCAGGTTCATCTTTCGCAAGCTTTCTTGAAGCTGGGGGAGTTTCCTTCCCCACTCTCTTACCAGAAAATGGCTCAACGTCTTCATCATCTCCAACCATTTCAACTGCATCATGAAACTCATTTTCTTATTCCATTTAAGAAACACATTTGAGAATCCGGCCATGTACTCTTGTCCCATTATTTTATAAAGCAAAGCCCCACAACTTATCATTTAATTCCATTATTCAACATGCATGTAAACTAAAAATGAACTACTTGGGATCTGCTTGTTGTAGTTTATTTTGTTTTTTGGCTAGGGCAGCTTTTTTAAGCTTCAGTTTTTTTCTAGGGACAGTTGCACTTGTTCACAGCTTAATTTTTAAATTTTAAAACAAGATATGATAATGGAAATAAGCTCATCCAAATATACTCTTACTTGGTGCAAGTAAATATATGAACTAGATGTGCATGCAAAGCCAGGCATAAGATCAACAAAAATTTATAATCAACTTTAAAAGAAAATGCTTGACACAGAGTAATCTAGTGACTGCTATACCATTGCCATCATCCATTTGAGACCGAGCGATTGCAAGACCACCAAAATCTTCTATATCATCTTCTAGTTCAGGTTCTTCATAACCCTCAACATATTCTATCTCAGGCTCCTGCTTATTACAAGAACAGATACAAGGGTATTTAATTATCCTAAAAGTAGAACCCTCAGTAAAAAAAAAACCATATTTAAACAATAATACCAGGAAGTTCATACCAGCTCTTCTTCATCTTCACTAGCAGCCTGCCCCTCTTCTATATCAAGAACTTTATTGTATTCTTTAACAGGATAGTTGTATATGTCACCATAAACTCCTTTCTGAAGACGTTCTAACAATTCTTTTTCAATACTCTGCAGAAAAACTATAAAGGCTTAATGAGAGCTGTAGAGACAACACATAGTCGATGTACACCAGTAGCATAAGGCTCATGTATATGACCTTATCCAGTGCTGCTGCCCTCTCAGCCTTTTCTTCTCTTCTAGCTTCTCTTTTTTTCTCCTTCCTTGGTGTTGTCATTATCTTCTCCCTGTTAGGCAACAGAAACAATTTCCATCATAACAAAGCATGCCAATGTGTGAGGACGCCATTTAACATATTAGGGTTAAAGCTGATGAGCTCTGGCACAATTGGCACTTCTTTTTCCCATGATAATGGATTAGAGGGTGAGGTCATGAGATCAATACCTAGTTTACCAATTATAGAAAAAACAGGTTACAACTAGACCCCTTTCAGCATCACCGCACAATGTCTGAGTTACCAATTTTGTGCATAACACCGACAAAGTTTTCACATTTTCTTCTTTCTTTTTTTGCTTTTAAACTAAATAACTTTCTTTTTTTTATAAGTACTTTTAAAAGGTAGCTTTTTGCTTAAATTATCAACTGTTTGTGGGTCCGACACTACTTTTTTACTCAAATTTATTTTAAATAATCTAACTTTCAACTTTTTGAAAATAAGCTAGCTTTTACCTTTTTGTCTCACATTATGCAAATAAGCTATAAAAAATAAGCAATTCGCAAACAAAAATTTAAATATCTCACAATGAATAAAAGATTTTCTCATTTAAAACATCCAACCCTCACTTCAATGAATTCCAGTCCGGAGCAAATTAAAGTATTGAACACCTACAATGCAATACCTACCCAATATCTAGATCTTTGCTGATCTAGTTGATTTGTCCCACAAGCAAACCTAACTTTTTCTGCTGATTAATTACCATTTTCTCATTACATACAAGGGATCTTATAGTGCATCTACCTTCATTTATCAAATGAATTATACTAGTATTTTTATGAAAGAAAAAATTGATTTATTGAAACCTGTAGACATATCTGAATAAGGCTATGCTTTACTGTATGCTTGCAGTTGAGAAGTATGGAAAATATAGTTTTAAGATAACAGCAAACATCTCCAAAAAAAATCTTACAGGGAGAGGAAATGCATTTGAGCCAAAGTTCATTGGGAAAAAAAATTGTTATTTAGGATATGATAGTGAGACCCAAACATTTGAAGATCTGCATTGCTCCAAGCCTTAAAATTTGGCCTATGTCAACTTAAAGGTTTGTGCGTGTGTGTGTGTGTGTGTAACATCTTTTCTTGAAAACACAACTAGTAATGGTTCATTATAACTTCAATTATTTTCCCAGAGAAACCAAGTAAAGTACCAAAGACAATCTTGTGGCACATTACAAAACAATATTGTCACATGAGTAAACATTTCTGGTAGTGCATTGAAATCAATTGCAAGCATGAGAAAAAGTGAACCTTGTTTTCAAAGCAAGCTTCCTCATGCGTATTCGCATTTGAGTCATCTTGGTCAATCGCTGCTTTGTTTTGTGCACAAGAGTCTTTGGCCAATACATCTGTCAACCGAATAAGGTGGGATCAAATTAATCTCTTCTAGAACTGACATCAAAATCACATCAAATAATCCAACATTTCAAAAGCAATCTAATGTTCAATACCAGATGTTTGTCTACAATCTCAAGTGCCTTCTCATAATTTCTGGGCAACTTAACTCTCTCCCACAATTTGTTTGGCATATGAGCTCTCTCTATGGATTTCATATAAAGATAGAACACTCCTGCAGCATACCAACACCACCACATAAAAATACCACACAAGTCGTTTGTTAATACACACACACTAATCAATGTGCAAAAGCAAATCAGTCCACAGACCACCTACACATATAAACAGCCCCGAATCCACTAAGATCAACTAAAAAGGCCAAATATAGCATACATTTCCATATTCTTCAGCTTATACAACAAGAAAGAATAAGGCTCAATTCAACAAATCCAAATAATCTTATTGAGTTCAATTGGGTGTGAATTTCTGTTTTCTCAATTCCCATGACAAATACAATTCAACAGGTTAGTTTCTCCTAAAAATAAAAAAGACCCAAATGACAGAACAAGCTGGAGGGTAAGAAAATAGTGAAAAAATACCATCATGGTCACGAATGGTGGCATAGCGACTATTAGCGAGCGGGCACGAGCTCCGGTTACAAATCCCGGTCACATTATAGGGATTTCTACAGAAATTTCCAGTGGCAATTCTACAACCAAAAAAAAAAAAAAAACATACAAAAACCCAACCAAGTTTCAAAACCCACTGCAATACTAGCCAGTCACCATAAACAAATGGATAAAAAACAAAATTGATAAACTTTATAAGGAAGCCAAATAAACAATGGTTTTTCAAAGCATAAGAAAGAAAAAGAAGACTTACTTGGACATGAAACTGCAATGGTTGTGCCTGATAACCTGCCATATGACCTCGTCGTGCTGCATCTTTAACCAAAACTTTCAGTTTCTATTAGGGTTTTAGGCCTTTTAGCGCTTAGGATAAATATGAAAAAAAATGAGGTATGGGGTTTAGGGTTTTAGGATTCAGGGGTTGTTCTTGTTAGATAAAAGTCATAAAACACTGCAAACTACAAAGAGCTATAACGATGAGTCGGTTGCTGCTGTTTTTAACTATTAACACTTTCTCGCCCTACACTTTTAGACTATTTACAATATTCCCTTCTTTTTTCTTTTTTTTTTTTTCAAAAAAAAAAAAAAAAAAATTTTTTTTTTGGGGTGGGGGAGAAAAAATATCCCCAAACTTTTGATTTATACGTTTGACACCAAATTTTAAGAATTATAATAATGTGATTTATAATTTATAATCTCAAAGATATTAATGTAAAGTGTGGAAAATAAAGAATACAAAGATATGATGACCCAGGAAAACCAAACAGGTAAAAAATCTGGGGAGGATTTAACCTAACTATCCTTAAAGTAAACCTGAATCCACTATAAAAGAATTGAAGTTTACACAATAGCGACTTAGACCACTAACATCCTATTGCTACCTCGAGTAGGAAACTTACTACCACAACTGCATGACAGCTCCGAGTCCATGGACTGCTTCTTTCTTGGATTCCCAGCAAGTACAAACACTCCCGCTTGTGTATCTTTAAGCTCTTGAATCTGCAACTGAATTGATCACCAAGTTCTTAACATAATCTTGAATCTTAGAAACTCTAAGTATGTGTGAAGGCAAACACATCTAGATCTCACAAAAGATTCACACACACACAATATAAAGAGCAACCTCAAAACGTGGCTAAAGTTTTCCCTTTTATACTTAAAACAAAACATAAAACCCTACACGACAAACGGGCTTGAGCTAAGTTGAAAATTCTATAGAAAAAACAATCTGCACGACTTTCGATCGATCGAATCTAATTCTCGATCGATTGAGCCAGACAGATTGACACAGTAAATCTTGCAGTGACTTGATTTCAACTTTACATAAAAACACATACTTTGAGCAAGTCTAAACATGACTAAAACATTTTGATCATGATTTGCCAACATTACAAAATGAAATTCTAATACATTAGTTCCTAATTTCTTAGAACCTAACAAAATATCAGTATTTAATTTATTACTTTTGAAATCATAGGGTTTAATTTGTTACACTCCTTAAATAATTAAACTATAGAGTTTAAAATGTATTTATTTTTATTTGGCGGAAATACCATTTTCGTCCCTACATTTTCACAAGATTCCCACTTTGGTCCCTAACTTTTTTTTTCACCGATTTTAGTCCCTATTCTGGAAAACGCATCTCGTTTTTGTCCCTACCGTTACATCAAAGACGGAAATTGCACAGCTGGCAAATGGAATAAATTAAAAATATTAAAATAATACCCACAAATGCCACGTCATTTTTTAAAAATAAAAAATTAATTTGTAAATTTTAACTAAATGAAAAAAAAAGGAAAAAACTGAAATAAAAATAAAAACTAAGAAAATTCAAAAACCCAAAAATAAAAACAGATCTTCCTTCAACCAAACACAAACCCAGCAACTGACATTTCTTCCATCTTCAGAAAACCCAAATCCAAGCTAAGGCTAAGAGGCCATCGCTGGTGAGAATAGCGACGGCTTCGCCGAATGCCTTGTGGTTGGTGGGCTTTCCACGGCGGAGATAAGCATTGTCCATGCAAGGGAGATCGTCTTGGATGAGAGCGGCGGCACGGTGGAATCGACATCAACATCGACATCGACATCGGCGACTCCTTCGTGGCCAACTCCTCCGCCGCTACTGCTCCTCCAACTCAAACCCATTCTCCGTCGCTACCCCGAATTGTTGGGTCTCAAAAAATCCCCCATTCTTCTTCCATTTCCGATTCTTTCCCTCTCAGCGGAGTCATAGTGTTTGCTGTTTTGGGAAATGGGTTTGATCGGCGGGGTCTGTTGGTCGGTGGTGGTGGCGGTGGTTTTGGGATCTGGGTTTGATTTTGGTAGTCGTGGCTCTCCGTGAGTGAGGTGGTCGTGGCTCGTCGTGGCTCGCCGTGGGTAGGGTGGTCGTGGCTCGCCATGGGTGGTCTTGGCTCGCTCTGGGTCGGTTGGATTTGATGGGTTGGCTGGGTTGGATTCGATGGTGGCTGGGTTGGCTTCGATGGTTGTTGGGTTGGTTTAGCTGGTGGGTTTGTGGCTCGGATTCGATGGTGGGTTTGAGTTCTTGGGTTGTTGGGTATGGAGGTTTGGTAGTGATTTTTTGGGCTTTGCGTGGGTATGAATTTTCTGGGTATGGAGGTTTGGTACTGAAGCGTATGGATCTTAGTGGTTTGCGTGGGTATGAATTTTCTGGATTTGTTCTTGTTCTCCTTTTGGGCTTTGAATTTTCTGGGGTTTTGAATTTTTTGGGGTTTTGAAAATGGATCTGTTGGTCGGTGGTGGTGGCGGTGGTTTTGGGATCTGGGTTTGATTGTGGTAGTGGTGGTGGTGGTTTTGGGATCTGGGTGTGATTAGAGGTTTATGGGTTTGTTGGAGATTGGTTTCTTTACTGGGTTTGTGGGTTTAATTTGCTGAAGATTTGGGTTTGAGTTCTTGGGTTGCTGAGTTTGAGTTCTTGATTTACTGGAGATTTGAGTTCTTGATTTCTTTATTCTTCCTGTTAGCATTTAATTTAATTTTTTCTTCTTGATTTCATTTATGTCCTAGGGATTTGGGTTTGAATTCTTGGCTGCTGGGATTGATTTGGGAAGAATATGAAGAATAAGTTGTAAAATGAAGAATAAAGTTATAAAATGAAGAACACTAAGAACATTAAGAAATTTTTTTTAATTAAAATTTTTAATTAAATTAAATTTATGGTTTTTTTAATTTAATTTAATTTTTAAAATTTTCTGACATGATTTTAAAAAAAAATTAAAATACTGATATGGCATTAAAAAAAAGCCAAATAATATTTTTTAATAATATTTTAATTGTCACATTAGCGCCACGTCAGCTTCCGTCTGCCACCTAGGACTTTGCCGTTAGGACACTGACGGTAGGGACAAAAACGAGACGCGTTTTCCAGAATAGGGACTAAAATCGGTGAAAAAAAAAGTTAGGGACCAAAGTGAGAATCGTGTGAAAATGTAGGGATGAAAATGATATTTTCGCCTTTTTATTTTTACAACTTGGTAAAATAGGCCTTAACCCAACCCAACCCAACCCAACCCTATTGAAATTTAACAAGAAATTTGGACCGTTGTCGGGTGGTCAACCTCAAAACACAGTATGGGGATAAGTTTGTTTGGGGCTAGACTGTCAACCGTGCAACCATAGCATTAGACCTGTTGGTTTGCTTAAAATCTGATGTATTTGTTTGTGATGACCCATGAAGGCAACTTTGTTAAAGTAACAACTGGGGCACCCAGGGCAGGTACATGGACCACTGTCTAAAATCTATAAAACTAGACAAATATGGACCCCCAAATAGGCTGGGCCACATTTACGGATGATTACCCATCCCACCGACATTTATTTGGAGAATCTCTAACAGCAATATAGCATGCACGTTCTCAATTGAAAAAGTGAAAAGTTCTCTGACCCCTAAAAAGAAAAATCTGCACGGAGTGGCTATTACAATTTTGAGGTGCGCGACTTATGATATGCGCTAGAGTTACTGGCCTACAGAAGTGAGAAATAAATAAATCATAACAGAATCTTGGGAGGCTTCTCTTTCTTCGATACTCTTTTGTATCCTCTTTTTAGAGACAGTTTTTGGCTTATTCTAGCGATTGATTCATGGTGGTATTAGAAGCACTTACGTTTGATGTGCCCTCCCATATCCATTGTCCCTCATCGATTGGTTAGGTGACATGGACCAATTCTTGAGTCTTTTAGTTAAATATTGTAAAAAAACGGAGTTTATTGGTGTTATAAATATTATTCAAAGTTATTTGACAAAATAAGAAAAGAGACTGAATTTCGGTAACACCGTTGCTAAAATTGTAGAAAAAAATGAGAGAGAAGAAAGATAAGTGATGTGATGAGAAGGGAGAAAAAATTGAATTTCGGTAATGAGATTACCGAAATTCTTGTCCTATCCATGAAGTGCAAGCTCCTGCCCGTGAAGTGCCCAAAATGCATGCTAGGGGGAGTGCCCGAAAGGGAAACTAATTGTGGCAACCAAGTTGCTAAAAATGGGAGGAAAAAAAAAATTTTGTGGCAACCAAGTTGCTGAAATCTTGGAGAGGAATTAAAAAAAAAAAAAAAATTTGTGGTTGATTTGTGACAATGGCATTGACGAAATAAAAGGAAAAAAAATTGGTGGCAATTGATTTGTGGCAATGGCATTGCCAAAATAGGAGGAAGAAAAAAATTTGTGTCAATGACATTGCCGAAATAAAGGGGGAAAAATTTTTGTGCCAATGGCATTGGCATTGCCGAAATAAAAGGAACAAAAAAATTGTGGGAATGGATTTGTGGCAATGGCATTGCCAAAATAGAAAGGAAAAAATAAAATTTGTTGCAATTGATTTACCGAAAATTGGAGGAGAGAGTTGTCTGAATAAAAATATATATATAGTACACATATTCTTATTCTTTAGTAGTTTTTTTTTTTACTGATGCAATTTTGTTTGTGTGTATGTCATGCTCTTTCATTTTGTATTGTAAAAGTATCCTATGAAACAAATAATGATAGATTTAAGTACACTAAGTACATTGATTCTTATTCTAAAAAAAAAAGTACATAGATTCTTATTCAAATTCCTGTCCATGCATGAAAGAAAGTTATAGGAGAAAAAAATGATTGATGTGCATACTGTAAACCAAAAAAAAAAAAACAATAAAAAACAAAGAAACGGAAATTTTTGCAAAGATTCTTTGTAATGAATATATATTTATAGTTAAGTAATTTGTTTGTATCAAAGTCTCTCATCTTGTTGTGTGGCAATTGATTTGTGGCAATGGCATTGCCGAAATAGAAGGGAAAAAAAATTGTTGCAATTGATTTGTTGAAAATTGGAGGAGAGAGAGAGAGAGAGAGTTGTCTGAATAAAAAATATATATTTTTTGAATTCTTATTCTTTAGTAGTTTTTTTTTTTTTTAACTAAAGCAGTTTGGTTTGTGTATATGTCATGTTCTTTCATTTCGTCTTGTAAAAGTATCCTATGAAACAAATAATTATAGATTCAATTACATTGAGTACATTTATTCTTATTCTAAAAAAAAAAAAAGTACATAGATTCTTATTCAGATTCATGTCCATGCAAGAAAGAAAGTTATTGATGTGCACACTGTAAAATAAAAAAATAATAAAAAATAAAAATAAATAAAAAACTGAGATTTTTGCAAAGATTCTTTGCAGTGAATGTATGTTAATAGTTAAGTAATTTTTTTGTATTAGAGTGTCCCATCTTGGTCTGTGTTGTGTTGTATTTGGTCAATTGGCGTATCTAGTTACACAGTTTAAAATCTAAGAATTTAACTTATATGAAACTTACATCCTATTTAAACAGCACTAATGTTACTGAAGTTTCCACGGTTCTTATTTTCTACTATTTTTCCCCTAAAAATTCCATCAACCTTCTTCTCCACTATTATTCTCCTCAAAATTCTACCAACTATTCTCAATTCATGCATGTCATACATTCTACAAACAACTATAATGAACAACACTTGCAAATATCTATCCGTTCTTTATCTCTTACAAGGTGAGTTACATCTCTTAAGTAGTTACTTTTTATATATATATATATATATAATATTCATGTTGATATGTTTTAGGGGCATAGCTAAGCATGAAAATCTTGTTTTTGTTAAATTATTTGTTCATGCAAATCTTGTTTTTGTTAAATTATTTGTTCATGCAAATCTTGTTTTTGTATTATGTGTTTTGCAACATGAACTGATTTATATGATATATTTTAAATTATTTGTCCATGAATTCTTGCCTAAAATTTCATATAGCAAAAATATATTTCAAAATTGACATATATTTGCTTAAAGAAATACTAAGTTTGTTAGCTTATAATATACACGTATGCTATAAGAAAAAAAAAAAAAAAGGTTAGTATATATATGCTCATAAACCTTAATATCTAAGTTTTAGATATAATAATAATAAAGAAAATTGTACGATATTAGAAATATTTATCTATTATCGTATGAATGCATGAGAACATTATATAATATGTTTTATTTTAGAAAAAACAAAATGAAGAGCTACATAAAATAATTAACGTAACCATAACAGATCCTTCTAAATGTTAATGTTATGCTAAGTTACTTAAGAAAAGGGAAACAAAAAATAATTTTAACTACTATGATGGACAGTAATAAATTATCATTAAACAAATCCTCTTTAATAGAATTCTCTCAACTCTAGCTTATTATACTTTGAATATTTTTAATGGATTACCTTCTTGTATTGCGTTTTAATGGTTGTGTAGTGTTAATATATTAATACTATTGTAATGTTTTAGTATAGAAGGCAGAAAAGTTGTTCATTTTTCTCATCCATTCTAATGGAATAATTAAACATGGCAAAAATGGGGTTTATTATGAAGGGTCACTTCCTTCTATACTTCCATTAAGCTGGGGTGTTACATTTGAAGATTTATGTGATGGAGTAGCATTTACGCTTTATATAAACAGAGAAGATTCAAAACTTACTATTTGGTATAGATTTCCATTTCAATGTCATCCACATCCTATGATTTACCAGCAAGTTTTGGTAGAAGATGATAATGGTATCAATGCAATATTCGATATGTTAGACTGCCAATATGGATTTGTAGGTGCAAAGTTGTACGTCGGTGTAGAGCCCATAAGAAGCCACTGAGATGTTTTTCCCATTCAATATGCCAACAAATGACTGAGTGCATCGTTTAGTTATTTACATGGCGGGCACTTTCATGATCCATATGCCACTCATATTGGTCATTATTCTAAAGATGCAGCTCATCCAATAAGCAATCCTGTAATAATTGCTATATCCTGTAGAGTGATCGACATTTCACAAGTAGGTAGGTGAAATTTATGGACTTCAGATCGTCACCGCTCCACCAAAGAAGTGATAAGACCCCAATCAAGATCTATATGTAGTAGGTAGGTAACACGGTATAGTCTACATTGATGTAAATATGGGGTGATATGCTCGCCTAACTGCAGGAGGAGTGCAAACGGTTAGGGTCACACTCATAAGGTGGAAACCTGAATTTTTTTTTAAAAATGTACAATGTTATATTACTAATGTTGGAATTATTTGCATGTAAATTGAATAATTGTAGATATTATTAGGACATTAATAAATTTTGATCTCACAACGTACATTGCCTTCCATTGCATCATTAAAGATGTGATATTGTTGTTGGGTTAGCTAAGAATGATCGAATGGCCCAGGCTCCATTTCAAATATATCCTACATTAAATGCTATAATGAGTTAAACCATGCAACATCCATGACCTCTATATTAGTAGGAAATTGTCTATAAATCAAACTAAATTAACCATTTTTTTATTTTTTTGGACTGAGATAACCTCTATGAATATCTTCCAAAAAAAATATAATCCTAAATAAAAACAAAAGAACAATAATAAAAAATAATAAAATGAACTATAATATAACCATATATAATATTTACAATATATTAACGTATAATATTTATAAAGCACATAATTAATTTTCATTTCCCAACCTATAACCACCCTAAAAAGTAAAGATTCAAGAAACTTAATAAATTTTTATACCAACTAAACTTTAAAGAAAAAGAAACACAAATGTACGATTTATTGTACTAAATAAAAATAATAATAATAATAATATACATACATATCTTTATTATAAACCAACAAACATATTATGCAATATATTTTTCCAAGTAATAGATGTAATAATTGATAAAAACAAAGTAAAATTGATTAATAAAAAGATCACAATAATACAATTTATTACAATTTTTGTGGTCATATACTAATAATAACAATAAATAATATTAAATAATTTCAAAATTAACAAAACACATACATAAATTTAATTAGCGAGTTGAGATGCTTACCACAGTTGTGATACCAACTAAAAGAGTGAGAATTGTAGAGTGATACTTGGGGGGGGAAAAAAAACCACACACACACACAATCAAATAATAATAAATAAACACAAAATAACAACAATACTGAAAATGCTTGTAGTCCTAACCATAAAAAAGTCATTAAACTAAAATTTGAATAACAACAACAACAACAATAATCATAATCATAGGCATACAAACAATATTAACTACAACAATACATAATATTTTACAATGTCTTAGCTTCTAATATTTACAAAGCATATGTTTATACAATAATAATAAATCTATTAATTTCTAGAGCTGTAAGTTAATAAGCAAAGCAAAAAAACTTACATTAACCAAAAACTTACAATCCTTAGTTATGCACACTAAAGCAAAGCAGAAGAGTAACTGAACAATCAAAGGATGTAACTTTATGAGGAGATGCAATCCTTCAACGAGGGTACTTGCCTTTTATTACGAAGAGGAGAAATAAAAAGACAAAGGAATCTATGAGATAGATTTTAGGCGTGATATCAATAGGTGGTTTATTGGGAACGATAAATGAATATATTCCAAGCAGAGAATAAGAATCAAGAGAAGAGGTGAGGTGATTGGT
Source organism: Quercus suber (assembly GCF_002906115.3). Lineage (NCBI taxonomy): Eukaryota > Viridiplantae > Streptophyta > Magnoliopsida > Fagales > Fagaceae > Quercus > Quercus suber. Next base: position 323,621 of record NW_027069994.1, read on the forward strand.
TGATTGACTCCTCACAGGGTACTTTTACAATACGAAATAAAAGAACATGACATACACACAAACCAGGTAAAAAAAAAAAAAAAAACTACTGAAGAATAAGAATATGTGTATTATATATATATATATATATATATATATATATATTTTTTTTTTTATTCAAACAACTCTCTCTCTCTCTCTCTCTCCCTCTCTCCTCCAATTTTTGGCAAATCAATTGCAACATTTTTTTTTTAAATTTTTTTTCCCTTTCTATTTCAGCAATGCCATTGCCACAAATCCATTCCCACAATTTTTTTTTCCTTCTATTTCGGCAATGCCATTGCCACAAATCAATTGCCACAATTTTTTTTCCCCCATCTATTTTGGCAATGCCATTGCTACAAATCAATTGCCAAAATTTTTTTTTCCCTTCTATTTTAGCAATGCCATTCCACAAATCAATTGTAATAATTTTTTTTTTCCTTCTATTTCGTCAATGCCATTGTCACAAATCAACCACAATTTTTTTTTTAATTCCTCCCCAAGATTTCGGCAACTTGGTTGCCACAATTCATATATTCTCTCTCCTCCATTTCCTACAATTTCGGCAATTTGGTTGCCACAATTGGTTTCCCTTTCGGGCACTCCCCCTAGCATGCATTTTGGGCACTTCATGGGCAGGAGCTTGGGTAGGACAAGAATTTCAATAATCTCATTACCAAAATTCAATTTTTTCTCCCTCCCCATCACATCACTTATTTTTCTTCTCTCTCATACTTTTTCTTACAATTTCGATAACAGTGTTGCCGAAATTCAATCTCTCTCCTCATTTTTCCAAATAACTTTGAACAATACCTATAATACCAATAAACTCTGTTTTTTGCAATATTTAGCCAAAAGACTCCCAATTCTTTGATCAAATAGGTTTATCAAATATCAAGAAGGTTAGGTTTGTCAACATGAAATGGATAGATGGAAGGGATTATTGGTACAGTATTGAAAACTTTCACCTTAGAAGGGAGAAACCCTCCATAATACATTGGGAACAAATGAAAGAAAAACTTTGTTCTCAAATCCTATTAAGAGAAATATTTGTCCAAATCCCACTAACATCATTAACGTGACTTCCTAGATCAAAGAACCAACATGAGTAACTAGGATAGACGGAGACCCACTGCTGGAGATACGACACAATTGGAAGAAAATGACATTAGTGTTAGCACAATTTCTAATCTAAAGTCCACCCCAATAACAATGAAATCCATACAAAAGGACATCCAAGAACTAAAAATTGCTAGTAATAATACATGACTAGACAAAATAATGGCTTCCGTCCAAAAATTATACAATAATCTCAAGTAGGAGTGTCCATGGGTCGGGTTTGTGCCCAACCGGACTCAACTCAACCACTTCAAGTGGAGGAGATTAAAACCCACTGCCAACCGTAAAGGGACGTTGGATCGGACTAATCATGCCCCATCGGGTGTTAGGTGAGTGTCAATTGGAGTTGAGTTTGTAGTAAGGGACTAGGGAGTACATTTTGCCGAATCTGGTCGAAACCTGGCTAGATTTTTTGAGATCTCATTGGATTTGGACAAGATTTCCTTATATTGGCAGAGAGAGTTAAATCTTATCAGATTTTGGTCAAAATCAACGACTTGTGATGGAAAACTCACCGAAAAATGGTGGAATATTGGATGGGTTGGGTCCATCGGGTTTTGAAATTGCTCACCGGTCACTCAAAATGACTTCATTGGATCTAGACATTCTAGAACCGCTACCAACAACCATGCTTATTGGAACTATCAGAGTCCAGGTTGATTGACAATGGGTCTGCTGGTTCCATTTGGTTCGATCGATCTTAGACGCCCCTAATCTTGAGGGTAAAGCTTCACACATGAGAGGCAATAATATTGAGGCACCAAAATTTTGTGTTAAATACAAGTAACAACAAATGTACATTTAATACAGCCTAAACCATGTGTAGTAGACCTAATTTAGCTTGTTGGAGGGCCACTCTTTGATGAGGTGAAAATTCAGCAAAAGAAAGAAAAATTAAAGGGTGCACATGATCTGAAAATTGAGTTTGATGCCTACTCTAATCAACCCTCCATGCTTGATGAAGTGGAACAGCTTGATATATGATGGTACTTCCTATAATAGAAGATAAGGTTGTATCATTTATTCCACAAAGTAACTTTGTCATTCCAAACGCAAGAATTCTTATCAACAATTCAAGACTCAAGAGTTGCTACAATTATAAAGTGCAAGAATTCTTATCAATCAACACTTCAAGACTCAGAGGTTGAATTTTCTCCAATTGGGAGAGTATGAAGCAAGAAGCAAAACCAAAATTAAAATTGAGAAATGACATGTCTACAACATTTTCATAATAAATTATAAGTGACAAGTTGTTACTAGTTGTTATTGTTGAAATAAAAAAATAATCTCAATGGTAAGTTCAAATTTGAACCAATAACAACTAACCATCTATGATTTGTTATGAAAATGCTGTGAATGTAACATTTCTCTTTAAAATTCTTTTGACATACTAGGTTTTAATTTTTTTTTATTAAACTTGACTTTTATTATGATTGAGGATCCATTAATGTAATCCCTAAATCCTAGAAAAAAGAGGCTTCAGAAATGGTTTGAACATTGCATTTAGAATAACTATGTTTTTATATAGAATTTTTCTCACCTTGGTGGTGAAACCTACGGTTTTCCTTTTATTTCTTGCTTTCCTTCACTACATTTTACATTAAAGCTCATCCTTTTGTGAGTCCCTTTAGTATTGTCGCGGGATGAAATGTCAAATCTCTAGAAGTTAAATTTGTATTCAAGGAAGCAAATAAATGTGCGTACGCTTTACCTACTCTGGGAAGAGGACTTAGTCTCTGTCTTCCTGTCTGCTAGTTTCTTTGTATTCCTTAACTACCTCAAAAAGAAGAGGAAGAAGAATCCGTATTTTCATTTTTTTAATGAATATATCCCTATTTCAAACATCAGTCTGAAAAATAAGTGAATAACAAGCACACAAGACTAACTGTACTATAGATTTTGTATGCCTATCAGAACCAAGAAATCTTCCTCCACATTAAATTATTGTCATTTTGTTTAATGTGAAAGGACCATGATCATCCACATCATTTGGCAAAGCAGATTCACCATGGCACCATGCTATGCTATTACACCACATCCTTCCAAAACAATGAAGGCTGTGGCTTTTGCACTAAATATTCCCAATATATATATATATATATATATTTTAATACACATTTCGTTCGTTCCAACCATGTGTACTACTAGTCCAAGGGTCCCAATCTCTCTCTTATCTTAAACATCCTTTAGTTGCTTTCAGCAGCACTCACACGCTGTGTGACCCATTCCTAGCCTATGTAGTTCTTGCCCGCTCACATAACAGCGACCTCACATTACATATAATCTTGAACGCCGATTAGACATTGGTAGTCATCGTGGGATCCATGGCATTGCCAACCTTTCCATACAGGATTACATTACAGCATCTCTCTCTCTCTCTCTCTCTCTCTCTCTCTCACAGGTTAACCCTTTGTGAAAAGAAATGAATTCTTTTTGTTTAAAAAGGTCAAAGAAGACACCTAAGGATCATGATTTTGGTGGCATTATTAATTTATATTATCAAAGAACTAATAGAAATCACATAAGGTGGGACAGGATAAAACTTAAACCACTTTTTCCTTTGTCTCAGAAGATAACAATGATTAAACTCACTTTAAATATTTTGTTTGGCTCTTTTGATTAATTGGGGGTAATAAGATCTCGTATATAATCTCTCCAAAGTTTTTTTTTTTTTTTTTTTTTTTATAAACATCTCTCCAAAGTTGAAACAACAATGGGAATCTACCTTCTGAAGGCTACCTATCTTTGATTCTTTCCGCCAAAAAATCCCTTCTCTCAAAACGAAATAGGTCTCTTTCCGATCCGTCTATTTATTTATTTATTTTTAGAGTGCTCTTACTTTATAATTTTATTTAGCAATTTAATATTTATGGCTCAATCACTTTGTTCAATAAATTGGGGTATAGAGGGCCTAGATGATTCCCAAATGGTCCCATCTCCCAACCGGGCCACCTCCAATGCATCCATCATCCATCTTTATCTCCATCGCTTTTGGAATTATAATTTTTTTTAAACGTGAAGAGAACTATTTTGCTCCAGTGCCTTCTCAGCATCAATTGGTGGAATCTGGGCAAAATGTACCCACCATACATCATCACCAGTTTAGTCATGGCCCATATAGCTCATACACCTTGAAAAGGATAAAAAGCATTAAATTTTGGAAACAGGAAAGACAATGTGAAAGATAAATATCATGATTTTTTAGTTTTCAGAAATCTAAAGATATCGCTTAACCCTTTTTTTTTTTTTTTTTGGGGTGGGGGGGAGAAAAATGGTGCCCTAATTTCTTTGAGGGCCCCATGATAAATCTCTTACATTTTGAAGTCGATATTTCTATGAAGATTAATGTAATTTTTGTGATACTGTAAAGTCTAGACATATTATTTTACATGGCTCAAATTTTCTCCACGATATATGATAATTTTTAAAATCTTAAGAAGTTGCTCATTATGAAAATCGTAATGACATTTGAAATGAATCAAATCTTCAAAGCAAGGATTTAAATACCAAACCTCACCAAATCATCTTGAAATTTTGTAATTTTTTCAGTTTAAAAAAGAAAAAGTCAAAGAGAAATTGAACGACAAATAAGCTAACAATATTCATATATGATCTTTCATCTTTGTACTGTTTTTAATCTCACCATTTCATAGTGAAATTTTGATATTTTTCAGGAAAATAAGATAACGATTCTCAAATATTTATTTAGTCATGTTATCAGCAATCATATTTTTATTTCAGTTGTTTCTAAAAAAAAAATTATTTCAGTTAAGTGCAACAATAGTTTTTTTTTTTTTCCCCTAATTAATACTGTATAATGTATAGTAAAAGATTACTGTAATTGAAGAAATAAATAAAAATAAAGTATAATGCATACCATTATCCAGAAGTTGAAATCACATGATTTTACTGCCAAATCATAAATCATCCTCCCACTTGTTTCATTCCAGTCTCTTCGTTAACCTGCAAAGCCATAAATGCCTCAAATGTCAACCATTAATTAAAGCACCCTAAAAATTAAAATTAAAATTAAAATCAGAGCACCCTAAACCCAAAATTAAAAATTAAAAAAAAAATTTGAAGGAAAAAAATGAAAGAAATCCAAAAAAAAAAAAAAAAAAACCTAAGAACCTGTAAAAATAATATATAATAATAATAATAATAATAATAATTGAATAAGGATGAAAATGAAAGAAATACAAAAATCAAAATCAAAAATTAAAAATTAAAAAAAAAAAAAAAAAAAAAAACACGGGAAATGACAAGGATGACACAGAACAGAACAACCGTAACAAACACGGATGACTGGATGAGGATAAAGCCTCTGTACGTGCCACACAAAACACACACACACACACATGCACGAACAACAACACATACGTGTGCATTCAGAGCAAAACGACGACGGAGACAACGTGGCGCGCAGCACAAACAGGCAAAAATACGGCACCTGCTATTGTGGACTACGGCGCTTAACGGAAGTTAACGAAGAAAGCTGCTTTGCTACAATAATGGCTTATCCGCTTATGGACTTAACTATGGAAATCCCAAACAGGACGCAACTCATCAGCACCATTTTTTTTTTTTTTTTTGGATCCAAAGCGAAATTGGACTGAAATTCATTAATGACGATGGATCAAAAGCTATCCATCTCAACGATTTTACAGTCCGATTACATCACATATATATAAAATATGTAAAAATATATATATATATATATATTAATAAAAATAAAAACTCCCCTAGTAATTTTGCTTTAGAGATTTGCTTCCCATACTTTTTTTTCTTTTTGTTTGGATTTGTTGAATTTTAGTCCATCTGATTTGGTGCTATTGCCAGTGATTCCCGTTGTGGATGAGGTAGATGTTGCTAGGGTTTCCATGAGCACGGTAAGCACAGTGAGGCTTGATCTTCACCGCGGATCTCTGAAACGGAGCGACCGGCGAAGAGATCTGGCGGAGGCACACGTCGGCCGCCGGCGCCGAAAACCTCGGGGTGGTGCCGGTGGGACTGTGAGACGGAGACGAAGTAGAACACGACGACGACGACAACGATTTCGATGAAGAAGTCGAGGTGTTAGGGATTGGAGGAGGAAGAGGAGGAGAAGAGATTGATTTTCTGGGAGGTTTCGGCGGTGAGAGAAACGCTCTGACCTTCAGAGACGAAGGAGGCGACGCGGCCTTGTCGTACTCCTCGATGAGATTCGCGAGGTCCTCATCGGAGGTGATCGACACCAGAGCGTCTAAATCCTCCGACGGCAACTGGCAACGAAGGCTCACAGATGTACCACACAACTCTCCGAGCTTCAACAATAGCTCTGTACCATAAATCGAATTCAATTTCTAGCTAGAAAAAAAAAATTCAATTTTTTTTTTTAAAAAAAAAATTCAAATTAAAACGGAGTCGGACTAACCGGAAAAGGAAATTGAGCGGTCAACGGCTAGGACACGGGTTTCGCCGCCGAGGTAACGGAGTTTACCGTCGGGATAACGGGGGAGGATTTTTCCGCCGTAGCTACAGAGGAATTTGATGGTGGTGGTGGTGGGTTTGATGGCAGTCTTGAGTGAAGGCCCGACCATGCTTTTTTCAGATTTGGGTAAATGGGAAGAGGGGTCCAGTTTTTTTTTTTTGAAAAAGAGAGAGGAGTTTCTAGAGAAAATAGAGGAGATTGAAGATGCCTGTGGAGTTGCGTCTTCAAGCCTATGTATTGTAGCCTTGGCACCTTATTTATAGATGTTTTTTTCACTCTACTGGAGATTGTGGGCAGAGTAGGGAGAAGGTCCGGTGAAAATGTTTTTTTTTTTTTTTTTTTTAACTGTTTTAGTCTGCTTACGTCACTCAGATTCTTTTGCACTCCAATCATAATCCCTCCTAAACGGTTGCTTTTGTTTGTTTCTCAATTTTTTCTTTAATTTACATAAAAATACCCCCAAGTTTTTGATAATTCCATAGTTACATGGGCGGATGTTGAGATATGAGACTCTTACCCCAAGTTTATGTCATGATTTTTGGTGTAGTGAAAATATAGCCTTTAGTCATCCATACAAATCGTTTAAGGGAAGGCCAATAAGGACGAACCAAGCGCACATAGTGCCCGTCCAAAGTTCCCTTGTAAACGGAAGAACTTTACACTTAGCCTACGAAATGAATATTAACGTTGTGAACCGTTTCCAATGACAGTTATGGAAACAGAAGTTAGTTATAAAGTTATGATAACTACCACAACAGTTACAATAATCTACTCCCAATACCAATCAATCCCTAAATAATAGGGGAAGTTATGAGATGAATAACCGCTAACATCGACACTATATAAACACTTTCACTCCGATAATGAAAGGTAAGTCCATTCTAGGCAATACTCCCAAAATTCTTGGAATTTCAGATTTCTTTAAAGAAGATACTAACTTAATCTTCGGAGGGTCATTGGCCGGCGACCCCAGTCTCCTATAACTTTTGTCGACTCTTTTTCAGGACTCAGTCTCAAGATCACCAACGCTCGAAATTTTCAGCCTACTGATATCTCAGGATCTATCAATTTTCATTTTAATTTTGTTAATTAAAGTTTTAAATTTATGAAAAAGTTTTATTCATTTTAGTTGGTTATTTTTGTTATTCTAAGCAATTATTAAGCATATAAAAGTTAGAAATTATTACAAAATTATGCTTTCACCTTGAACTTGTTTATGAATTAATGTGGTAGCTACTAAACAAAGAGGCTATAGAGCGAAAGTTTCTCTTATGGCTTGTTTGGAAGGAGGGGGAATGGAGGAGAGTAGAGTTGAGTTAACTAAAAATAAGCTAATTTTGTACTAAATCTACTCTACTCTACTCCCCCTCCCTCTCCCTCAATCCAAACAGACCATTAGAGTGATAAACTGATTGCCAAAAGTTGAAAATATTGAAATCGAAATCAAAATAGCTTCATAAATTTGAGGCGCTGATTGATAAAATTATAAACATGTGATATTATTTGAAACATGGAACAAACTCTAAGTTTTATCCTTTATACTCCATATTGCTCTACAATGATGTAAATGAATCTCTTTTATATATATATATATATATATAAGATTGTGAATAAGGAGATGGATCAGGGTTTCAAATTCAAATATTTTCATAAATTTAACACTTTAAATGACAAAATTAAAAACATGTGACATAATCTGAAACAAGATAGAAACTTTCTGTTTCTCATTTTGCCATGCTCCAATATTGCTTAGAAAGTTAGAATAACGTAAATGAGTAATTAAAACGAATCAAATTGAAATAGTTTCATGAGTTTAACTCTTTAATTGACAAAATAAAAAATATGTGACCTAATTTGAAACATAGTATAATCTTTGGGCCATTTTATGTAATTCCTTACCCCTTTTGTCCCTCTTTTGGGTGGTATTTTGATTTGAGATCGAGCTATTAATGATTCTTTTAAGGTTTTTTTGTTTTTTTTTTTTTTAAGATTTTTTTTTATACTCTAAGTGGCCAAAATTTCAAAAGAATATTGGAAAATTTATATTTTAAACACATTAATTTAGGATGTAAAACTTAAATGTGATTTGCCCATGCATAGTTTACTATACTATAATTAATGGTTTATCTCACATTTGCAAATAAGCTAAACAAATGCACACAAATCTTAACTAATGCTAGGAATATTATTAATTTTATTATATGTATTAAACAAACTGATGTGTCACTTTTTACACACATTTGTTAATATAAAACTAATTATATTCATTGTCATATTAATATTTAAAAATTTTGTCATAAAATTAGAAATAACTTTAACAGTTTCCTCCAAATTTAAATTTAAATTATATATAAAAAAAATTACTTGTCCACTAGGAAAAAAAATAAATAAATTTAGTATTCGATGAAACAAAAATCTTCAATAGGTTACGTGTCCACCCAAACTCATCTAAGGAATTTCCTGATTGACTAGCAAGAAAGAGAGATTAGATTGGAGTGGTATAGTCATTACAGGCCTAGGAATCTTCGATGCTTAATTCAAAATTTTGTAGAATAATGATCAATCAGAGAATGAGAATTGTAATCTTTTGTTGTGTACCTTGGTCATCCTAGTGGGTGAGTGTTATACACAGGTCTTTTGGGGTGATCATTGAAGGTTTCATTAATGGGGTGGGTAAGGACCAGATTTGAGTTCCTAGCCCAAAGATGGATGGACTCAGACCCAAAAAACCCAAAACAATGAATTCGTAGAAAGTGGGTTGGAAAAACTGGGCCTTAATGAATTAGACAATCACTAAAATAAGTTCAGATCACAAGAGAATGAAAATAAACGAGTTTATACTAAAGAAAGCTGTCATCGGCACAATTCGAGGAGATCCATTCTTATATATTTCTTTCAGGTTTGATTACAAAGTCAGTTCTTGATGCTACAGTATTTTTCTCTTAGTTTCTCGATCCCCCTCTTCCACTGCTTTCTTCCTCTTTTATACTCTCTTCTCCTCTCATCTTTACCCTCCACATGCAGGCCAAGTGGTTAGTTTTGATATTTGTCTCGTCAGCACCTTCCATAAGTCTTCATGTAGTAGTTGTAAGGCTGAAAACCATTGTTCAAGCATCACCTCCACATTAATGCAATCAGAGAGTTAGCTACAGAGCATTTAATGCGGCAGTAGCAGCTTTCTCCTTAGATATTTTAGAACTTTCCCTTGTCCTATGTTTCTACAATGCCTATCTATACCAACAAAATTTCCTGGAACGTTTCCCTAGATGGTAGACCACTTCTTCTTACCTCGGCTTTGATCAGCCAAGGAAGTATTCATCATCAGCTCACCCTCCTGGGCCATTATGATTAAAACTAACTTTTTTATTTACTAACATGGACTCTCTTGACAATGTCTACTCCTCTTCAAACAAACTCTCGCCCTCAAATTGGGTTTCTGGCCCAATATCTATATAAATAATGAGCTCCTAACCCAATACAGGGTGATTATGGCTTTGTTTGTAACATTTGGTGTCTTGATGACTAGTCAACGGCCATTGGACAGTGGTAGTCTATTATGGCCACTATTCTTCCATTAATGTGGATTTTTAATGCTGAATAAAGTTGTCCACTCACCGGGAAGATCTTATTTTTCTTGTACCTATTAGTTTTTAAAATTTAAAGTTAAAATCCAAATATTGAAAAAAATTTAAAAATTTAAAAGTTATTTTTATTTTTTAATCATACCCACCAATGATGGATGGGGTTGGCTTATTAAACATATGGATTAGGGTTTTCGACTCTAAACAATACCAACCCAGGCCAACCACATCCCAAAGATCCTAGTCCTACCTTGAGAAATTCGATATGGATCCAATCACTTTTGATGACAATCCTACCAGGCTCAACGAAAATTCTTAAACTACTCAAAGAGAAAGAAATAAAGAAAGGAAAATAAAATAAAATACAATCTAAGAGTTTTCACTTATTCTATACGTTGAACACAATTGGAATCTAACGCATGCCCTCCAAAAAGGAATCTGAATCTTAACATATGATATATTGCACTTGGTACATTCACAAATAGTTGGCTGACTTTAATTTATTACCTGATTTTTTTTCTTCTTTTGATCTGTTATTTCATAATAAGAACACAATTATCATGCTTCCTTCTTTCATAATGATGGAATTATAGACAAATTCATTCATTGAATGCCTATAATTTAATGATTTAAAAATTAAAATCTTTTTGAATATTTAAAAAAATAAAATAAAAGCTTAAATGAAAAAAAAAAAAAAAAAAAAAGAAGAAGAAGAAGTTGTCTCCAATCTTTTGGATTTTCCTTGGGTCAATCTATCAAAAGGAGTCAAGCACATACATTTTCTACCCCGGCCACACGGCAAGACTGGCAAGTAATTAGAGGGATACCATAAAAAATAGAGGGGTACCTCATAGGGCCACACGGGTTTTGAATAGAATTTTTTTTTTTTTTTTTTTTTTTTTTTAAGATATAGAATTTTTACTCTGGTCTAATCTAAGTGTATATGTGTGTGAAGTTTCTTCCTGAAGACTTGAACCCCAACCCTTACCCCACACCCTACAAGCATTTATAGTTGTGAAGTTATTACAGCGGCAAGGATGCGTGATAACAGTTTTGAATAGAACTTAAATTCCAAACCATCTGTTTTTTTTTTTTTTTTTTTTTTTTGGTGAGTAAATATTTAATAAAATGATAATTAATTTCATTTGTATAATTTCTTATATACTTATATGGCAAGAGTTTTATGCAGCAAAGTAAAAATTATATATTGTGAGGAAAAACCAAAAAAGTTTAACATTTATATTTTTCAAGCCTATTTAGAGCATTAGCAGTGGGGCTTGTATATGCCAAATGTTAGGAACATTTGGCATTTAAACCCCAAAACTGCTTAACAATGGAAATGCCATATTGCATATGCCAAATTTTTTTTAGATTTTGCTATAGTACCATCTCAAATGTAAGATGGTATTGTAACTGAATGGTATAAAAAAATATTAATTTTTTAATGCTTCCCTCTCATTAAAATAATTTAACCCGGCAATTTCTCTCTCCTCTCTCATTTTTTTTTCACTTTCTTTTCTCTCTCTTCCTTCTCTCTCTCTTTATTTCTGCTCTCTCTTCTTCTTCTTGCTCTCTGATTCTTCTCAATATCTTCACTCTCTTCGGCAACTCTCTAGATCGGCGTTGGGTTTCTACATCGGCGATGGGTCTCCGTGTTTTTCCTTCTCCAGCAACTCTCTCTCTCTCTTTCATTTTTCCTTCTCCGCATGGGTCAACAAAATCAACTTCCTTTAAGCTTCCCAGTGGCGAATCTGCTTCCTTCGAGCTTCGACGGTGGTGGGTCTGGTTTTTAACCGTGGGTTGCTGTGTTTTTTTTTTTTTTTTTTTGGGGTGTTGATGGGCGGATAGGGTGTTGGTGTTGGTGTTGGTGTTGGTGTTGATGGTTGGAGGGCAGTAGGTGCAGCGGCGTGGTTTTGGTCTTTTCTCAAGGTTTTTGTGTGTGTGTGTGTGTGTGTGTGTGTGTATGTTGATGGGCGAATAGGGTGGTGTTGATGGTTGGAGGCCAGTAGGTGCAGCGGCGTGGTTTTGGTCTTTTCTCTATGGTGTGTGTGTGTGTGTGTGTGTGTTGATGGGTGGATAGGGTGGTGTTGATGGTCAGAGGGTAGTAGGTGCAATGGCGTGGCTCTGGTCTTTTCTCTGGGTTTTTTTTTTTTTTTTCTTTGGTGTTGACAGTAGTTTATGGGTTATCAGTGGTGGTGGTGGTGTGCAGCGGTGGTAGTGATTGTGGTTCTTGAATAGAAGGAAAGAGAGAGAAAGAATAAATAATGTGTTGTATTGCATAATGGTAATTGTGAGATATAATATTTTATTGCGTCAAAATATTATTTTAATGAGTAGGATTAGGAAATAAAAGTTGGGATGTTGGAGAATTGTAAAATTGTATTGTATAATTGATAAAGTGACTTTTTGAGATGGTAAAATAAGATGAGATATAAAAACTGGCGATGAATGCTCTTACACTCGTGGCCCAAAGGAAACAAAAATGAAAAATGTAGACTCCGAGAAGCAAAGAAAAACATAATATTTATCTTCAAACGACCCTCAACTGTAACTTTTTGTCTCTTCCCATCACAAATCTTTATATAGGTCCAGAAAGTACCCCAAGTCTCTAGTCAGATATATCCATACTTTGGTGCCGATCAGTATTAAAGGGTATGGGCCCTATGACTAGTTTCACATATGATATTAAAAAAAAAAATAAAGAAAGTAATGTTAATACTTAGGTTTGTTTAGATATTACTTATTGCTAAAAATTAAAAATTTATTATTAAACTACTATAGCAAAATAATTTTTAAATATGTGAATAATATTGTGAGACTCAATTTTAAAGTAAAATTTGCGTTTTTTCGTATTTGTAGGTCCTATAAATAGTGCGCAGATTCAAAAACGGGTTGTTTTAAGTGGACATGGGTTGTTTTCGGTGCAATCTAGAAAGTACCCCAAGTCTCTAGTAAGATTTATCCATACTTTGGTGCCGATCAGTATTACAGGGTATGGGCCCTATGACTAGTTTTACATATGATATTAAAAAAAATAAAGCAAGTAATGTTAATACTTAGTTTTGTTTAGATATTGTTTACGGTTGAAAACTGAAAATTTATTACTAAAAATACTTGTAGGAACTCAGTTTGGATTGACCCTGAGTTTTGATGGGTTTTCAGCCCAACAAGCCCAAACAATAAATTTATAGAGAGTGGGTTGAAGGTTTAGGTGCTGGCCGTCGATCACCATGCATGAACTTTCTTTATAAAAAATACTAAGAGTTTCTTTACAAATGGGGGGATGCTCCTCGGCCCATGGCCGAGGAGACCCTTTTCTTCTTTCTCTTTTTCCCCCCCCCCTTTCTTACTTTACTTGCTTTTCTTATATAGTTTCCATCTGCCTATCTCCTTATTCCATCTGTTGATCATCCATTTGCCTTTCTTCTGGCCGTCCGTCCCATCAGAGGCCTTATCAGTACTCAAGTGGTTCAATCTGATCAACGTTGCCCTGCCAAGGGGTTATATCCCCATTAATGCGGCCAGAGGGGTTAGGTGAATGCATTAAGTGCGAATGTGACAGCTTGCTCTGGGCTTGTCCCCTCCCAAAAGTTATCCTTAGAATGCCGAGGACAAACAGGTCCTCGGCGTGGGTCACAACAGAGGTTTTGTCTGACTTAGCCTTGGCTGGTCAGTCCTCCTCGGCGTTGTCCTTGGGCCTACTATCCGATGGGCCGAGGCTATCAGGCCCACGGGCCCCACAATAGCCCCTCAAAACCCTGCTGCACATTCCCTCGGGCGAAGGGTGAATTTTTGCCTAGTCAGTTATCGACTTCTTTGCACCACTTGGCTCATCACAAGTTCTGCTTTCTCTTCTCGAGCCTCGGCAGAGGAAACTTCCTTAATTGTCTCATATTTGACGTTTCTCCAATTTCCCGCAAAAATTATCATTATTACGCTAATGACGAAGATGACGACTTTTCCCGTAACCTTTACCGTGATTGTTGGAAAAGGCATCGGCCTTTCTCCAAAGCTTTCTCCAGATTGGGTATTTCCATTGTCTCCATCCATAAGTATCCCGTCCATGGTAGCTTAATAGTCTACCACACTGTGTTGCTGTAAGTACTTACTACATTCTTTCTATTTCCCTTTACTTTGTCATGCCATATCATTTTTTTTTATTGTCTTTTTTAATGCCCAAACAAACGTGTTTGATATCTACACAAAAATTGATCTTGCAAATCCTTTATCACATCCCCCCTTCCCCTTTATAATCTTAAAGCCCCAAGCATGCATTAGGAGTCCTATCTGATGGGCACCTTTGAAGAATAAAACAGTACAGTCATTTATTTGTACACCATCTAACTCACAGTTTAACTTGCAGTGATGCTGGATTTTATACATCAGAGAAGAAGAAACCAAAGTTGTCACATAAACCAATTGAGAGCCCAACTTGCAGGGATGCTAGATTTTATACCCCAAAGATGAAGAAACTAAAGTCATCACATAAGCCATAAGCCAAGTGAGACCATCAATGATATTTATCTTAGTAGGTTGCTTCCTCGAAGACTAAGTTTCTATTGCTTGTGATTTTATAGACCCTGATGAAAGATTTGAACTCTGTAGTTTATTTAGAATCATTATGGATAATCTGTATTACAAACTCAGTTAGAACTTTATGGTTATGAATGAATCAAGCTTTTGTTTTTATGTTCATTTTGTCTATTGTTTTCCATAGATGTTAAGAACATTTTTTACCATCAAGGTGATTTAAGGCTCCATTGAAATTAATTAAAAGCCATCTTAATTTAGAGGTTAGTTAATATGCTGCAATTGAACATAAATAATCCGTTTGGATAACACTTATTGTTGCTGAAAGTTGCTAAAAACTGATTGTTGCTGAAAACACTGTAGCAAAATAATTTTTAAATGTGTGAATAGTATTGTGGGACCCACTTTTAATATTAAATATTGCGTGAAAAGTGCACGCACAGTAGAGGGCACAACGGCTTTCATTGCCCAACAGTAGAGGGGGAGCCAGGTAGGACATCCAAAGTAGGAGATAATTTAGGTTTCAGTATTCTCAAGTTTTATAACTGTATATTCGATTTGGTTGACTAACCATAAGAGTTTCACTTTTCTTGCCACAGATCCGCACGCCTTTGCACGTCATTTCCATCTGGTTAACAAAGCGGATTTGGAGACCGTTCTTAGGTCGGACCTTTTCCTAAACGAAACCGATAACTAGGTCTGAGCTGCTCATCACATCCTCGGATGCGACCCAGCTCAGAAATCATTCCCAGTCCCGAAGCACGTAATTAGAGCTCGTGACCCTCGGCTTACACAGATCACCGTGGTGGAAGACGGTTTTGCATTTACTGAGGGGTCTTATATACCCGAAGGCATTCCGCTAGCAGGTCCCTCCTCATCCCAGTAAGTAACGGTGGCCGAGAAAGGACTATCTAAGAAGGCAAGGGAGGTGGTTGAACTGAGTTCCTCCGAGGACGAATATAGTGTGTTTGACCTAGCTGATCAGTCCGAGGATCCCCCTGGTGATCTAGGAGACCCTCATTTGTTCGAAGCCGATCTCCAGTCCTTAAGAGTTGGTACTCAAGCTGAGATGGGTCTAAAAAGAAAGCCCCAAACCAATCTTCTTGACTTACTCAAAGGCGGTTCAAAGAAGGGTGGACCAGAAGAGTCGCAGCCCCAGCCTCCAGCACCTCCGCCCCAGATTCTAACTGTGCAAACTAGGTCGTCTTCTGCTCCTACAGCAATGGACCCTCCTACTGAGTCACATGACCCGAAAAGGAAAAGACTTTCCAAGGGTAAGGAGCCAATGGATGAGAGCAAATCCCATTCCCCGCCCGAGGAGGGTAGGTTTCGCAGGCCTCCGAAGCAACTGAAACTCGGTGACCAACAGAAGGGTAAGAAGGCCACCCAGCAGTCCGAGGCTCAAGCCTGGCTGCCCGCTGCCATGCTCCATGATCAGCCCCTGATGGATAACGCTTCGATGCGAGAATCCCAAGGAAACGAGGGGGCTCTCGTAGCCGAGGCCCTGGAGAAGTCTCTTCTTCTTCCCACTGACATGGCCGAGTTAGAAAAAATGAGTGGGGTAGAGGTTGTCCTTGACCTTAAGAAATATCTAGGCATGGTGGGTCCTTTAGCACCTATTTACTTTATTCAAAGTTTGCCACTTAGTATCTTTCTTTCTCTTTACGGAGCTACTTGTTTTTATTGAGCAGAGAAATCCAGGCCCTTTTAGGTTAGGCGAGGAGGTCGATGACCATAGCAATGCTTTAGCGCAAGAGCGCGACAAGTTCTGGAGGCTGCCAATACTCTTAAGAGATCTGAGGCCGACCTAAAAAAGGCGACCGATGATCTGACAGAAATGACGAAGGCCAGGGATACTGCTGTCTCTGACCTAGTCGAGGCCAGGAAGCAAGCTGAGGATCAAACTAATCGCTTGCAAGACGTTGAGGGTCAATTACAAACTGTCAAAGAGAACATTCCTACATGAAGGAACAGTTGACCAAGGCAATCCATGAAAAAGGTGTTGCCGAGTATGCAGCGAGGGCTGTGAGAGCCAAAGACGAGGTGGTATTTGCGAAATAGACGCTGAGCGTTCTGTGGAAAAGGCAGAGGAGGATGCTTTCGCAGATGGGGTGGCTAAGACTGAAGCACTCTTCGGGCTCAAGTTCCTGCAGTGTGCAGGCATTACTGTTCTCAACCTGGCATGAAGCCCTCAACCAAGCAGGGTTGATTCTCATCTGATCTTAGAAGGGAGGACAGGGTATATTACCTATTGCCATTGCGCGAGGTGCACTGCTGCTCCTGAGGAGGGATCCTCATAACCACCCGGTTGAAAGTCATGATAAGACCGCCGAGGATGCACCGTTAACTGATCNGCGAGGTTGCATCTGCTGCTCCTGAGGTGGGATCCTCATAACTACCGGTTGAAAGTCATGATAAGACCGCCGAGGATGCACCGTTAACTGATCAACCATCCGAGGATGTTGAGCCCTACAGAGAACGTGTTGGGGGAAGTTGTAACCTGAGGGTCAGGAAATACCTTAAGACGTGGCAAGTCCTCCGGACGGACCTTTCGAAACCAAGCCTTAGGCCTTGGCCAAACTTTTGATTTACTACTGACTTAATTTGGCTTACCGAGTTGAGGAGACTAGCATACGACATAGGATAACTTTGTTTATTTTCTCTTTGATCTTTTTTTCTTTTTTTCTTGGCTCAGTGGCGTTGTAAGGGAGTTGTATATCTTTCCGTTTGAACTAAATACATAATACTTTGCTTCCATCTGATGATGTCCTCTTTTATTCGCTTTACTATTGTACTCTGCTCAATATTCGTATTCTATTCTGGAGTTAGCCTTATGAAACCATCTGTTATCCTTCGAATATAAACCTAAAGATCGTATTATAGCTTGACTCTGAGTAACGCTTTGGTTTTCTTCAGACAGTTATTTTCTCCATGGGTTTGAGTCCAAGGACCATGCAATACCCTGGTTATGCCCAGTATTTCTATTTTTCTATAAGTATCTAGTTCCCCATAGGTTTGGGTCCTAGGACCATACAATACCTTGGCTATGTCTGGTGTCCAGATATAATGGTGTGTGTAGTTTTACCATAGGTTTGGGTCCGAGGACCATGCAATACCTTGGTTATGTCTGGTATCCAGATATAATGGTGTGTGTAGTTTTACCATAGGTTTGGGTCCGAGGACCATACAATACCTTGGCTATGTCTGGTGTCCAGATATAATGGTGTGTGTAGTTTTACCATAGGTTTGGGTCCGAGACCATGCAATACCTTGGTTCTGTCTACCACTTCTATTTTTCTGTAAGTATCTTTTACCATAGGCTTGGGTCCGAGGACCATACAATACCTTGGCTATGTCTGGTGTCCAGATATAATCGTGTGTGTAGTTTTACCATAGGTTTGGGTCCGAGGACCATGCAATACCTTGGTTCTGTCTACCACTTCTATTTTTCTGTAAGTATCTTTTACCATAGGCTTGGGTCCGAGGACCATACAATACCTTGGCTATGTCTGGTGTCCAGATATAATGGTGTGTGTAGTTTTTACCATAGGTTTGGGTCCGAGAACCATGCAATACCTTGGTTCTGTCTACCACTTCTATTTTCTGTAAGTATCTTTTACCATAGGCTTGGGTCCGAGGACCATACAATACCTTGGCTATGTCTGGTGTCCAGATATAATGGTGTGTGTAGTTTTACCATAGGTTTGGGTCCGAGAACCATGCAATACCTTGGTTCTGTCTACCACTTCTATTTTTCTGTAAGTATCTAGTTTCCCATAGGTTTGGGTCCGAGGACCATACAAGACCTTGGTTCAGCCTAGTACTCAGATATAATGGTGTGTGTAGTTTTACCATAGGTTTGGGTCCGAGGACCATGCAATACCTTGGTTCTGTCTACCACTTCTATTTTTCTGTAAGTATCTAGTTTCCCCATAGGTTTGGGTCCGAGGACCATACAAGACCTTGGTTCAGCCTAGTACTCAGATATAATGGTGTGTGTAGTTTTACCATAGGTTCGGGTCCGAGGACCATGCAATACCTTGGTTCTGTCTACCACTTCTATTTCTCTGTAAGTATCTAGTTTCCCCATAGGTTGGGTCCGAGGACCATACAAGACCTTGGTTCAGCCTAGTACTCAGATATAATGGTGTGTGTAGTTTTACCATAGGTTCGGGTCCGAGGACCATGCAATACCTTGGTTCTGTCTACCACTTCTATTTTCTGTAAGCGGAGGTTTGTCCTCAAACCGCTTTACTAGAGATGATTCCTCCTTGGGTCAGATTATGATCTTTACACGTGGCATTGATCTCGCCTCTAGCTCGAGGCCCCATCTTTTTCATTTATGAAGCGCCCTTTGTCTGTTCGTGTTCCGCGCTGGACGCCTCGGTGCGCGAAACGCGCTTTCATTAATGTCCTCGTGAATTAACACGAGTCCAACGATCTACGGCCTCCTTGGAAATTGATGGCTTCATTATTATCTCAACTGATAATTCTCTTTTCGAGCTCTGCATGAATTAATTCTTACCAACCCCCAACCCCTATATAAAGTGGGGAGATGGTTTCTCCACAACCCATGGACCTCTCAACACAAACAGAACAAAACACATTCCTCCAACTCCCCAAGCGCTTTTAACAACCCCGCCGAATTGTGACCGGGATTGACAAAAACCGGTATGGCCGCAGCCCCCACTGGGCTTTCGGTGCGGCAGAGTCTAGGCGTAACCCTGATGGTGCCCTTCGAGGTGTCCCAGAAGGGTGTTGTTAGAGAACCTAACGTCTTTCCTCGGAGCACACCCCCGACGAGGAAGATGTGCGAATTTACCTCATGGGCGGTGCTCGAGTGTTGCCGTCTCCAACGGCCAACACTCGAGAGGATCGGAGAGAATGCGAGGGAACATCATGGAGGAAGGTATCCCGGAGCCCCTGCATCTGCTCCTCTCTTTGTTCCAGCTCCGCCCGGCCGAGAAGGGAGTTGTGGTGGCCCGGAAGCATGATTGCCCTTCCCCTTCTCCGCCTCCTGTCAAGCTCTCCCATTCTCTTTATACCAATAAAGGGACGGCTTGACACTTCCCACCGGCTAGTTTTTTCTTAGGGCGGCTCCACCTGGGCCTCTGATTGTAGAATAGCTGGTAGTATTAGCTTGTAAATTTGTATGTAAAACACACCTGCCTGAGCCTCTGATTGTAACTTGTACCTTGTTCTATTCATGAAATAATAAAATCAAGATCTTTCTTTTCTTTTTCTCTCTCTCTTTTTTTTTTCTACTGTCAAATCTTATATATTTTTTTTTGCTGTTGTTTTTTTTTTTTTTTAACCTACTGTAAAACGAATACTCGGAACACTCGCCTGGTGCGCCGGCCAGCACCCTAATCCTCCCACAGACGCGCCAATTGTAGGGACTCAGTTTGGATTGACCCTGAGTTTTGTGGGTTTTCAGCCCAACAAGCCCAAACAATAAATTTATAGAGAGTGGGTTGAAGGTTTAGGTGCTGGCCGTCGATCACCATGCATGAACTTTCTTTATAAAAAATACTAAGAGTTTCTTTACAAATGGGGGGATGCTCCTCGGCCATGGCCGAGGAGACCCTTTTCTTCTTTCTTTTTTCCCCCCCTTTTCTTTCTTCACTTGCTTTTCTTATATAGTTTCCATCTGCCTATCTCCTTGTTCCATCTGTTGATCATCCATTTGCCTTTCTTCTGGCCGTCCGTCCCATCAGAGGCCTTATCAGTACTCAAGTGGTTCACTCTGATCAACGTTGCCCTGCCAAGGGGTTATATCCCCATTAATGCGGCCAGAGGGGTTAGGTGAATGCATTAAGTGCGAATGTGACAGCTTGCTCTGAACTTGTCCCCTCCCGAAAGTTATCCTTAGAATGCCGAGGACGAACAGGTCCTCGGCGTGGGTCACAACAGAGGTTTTGCCTGACTTAGCCTTGGCTGGTCAGTCCTCCTCGGCGCTGTCCTTGGGCCTACTATCCGATGGGCCGAGGCTATCAGACCCACGGGCCCCACAACTATATTTACAAATAAATTTATCAATTGAGCTAATTAAAATTCACAATATAAAATAAAATAATATGATAAAAAGATTAAGATGCCCATTTATTATTTTTAAAAGAATAATGATGATAAAATGTAATATAATAACAATTCCTTTGATTAATATTCTACGTGTCCTTTGCTCTGGTCTAAGATGTAATAAACAAAGCGTGACAGAAAAATAATAGAGGGGGACTATTTGATAAAAGTAATAATAATAATTATTGTGGGCTAGAATTTTGTTTGAGCTTTTGGGGTAAGCACGGTAGGTAGTGCGGAATGGTTCCGTAGTTTCTTTTTCTTTTTCTTTTCTTCGTTAGATAAAGTAATGGTTCTGTAGTTGACAAAACTATAATTGACTTCTTCCCAACCATTTCCGAAGGTGGCATTGATGGACTCATAAATAGAGCCAACCTTCTTACCTTTCTCTATAAAAAAATAAATATATAAAAAGTCCAACTATTTTCTAATAGAGGGCCCTGTCGTCTATCTATGTGGATACAACTTATATCGTTAAATGCCAAATGGGCCTTGACATGTCATCTATTTAATCCCAGATACCACAACAAGTGTTTTTTTTTTTTTTTTTAATTTAAAATTTTAATTTATGACATCTACTCTTGATGATAGTTATCAAAAATTTTACCAGTTGAACTAACTGAATCCCACATAAGTGTACCTAAGTTGTAGTAAAATGTTTGTGAGTTTTTTAGTGTAATGTCTAGGTATTAATTGACTTCGAGGTTAGTGAGTGAGTCAAGGAAGCTGTATTTTTTTTTTTTTTTGGAAAAACGAGGCCGAAAAGAAAGCGGGATCTTGAGTTTGAAACTTTTTGTTAACAACTTAAGACCACCTATAAAGGATTCCTCCCTATAATAACTTGGTGTGTGTGTGTAGGAGGAGAGACTGCATATACTCAAAAGAATAATCATATACTTGAAGAGGTCAAGATACCCTCATTTGTCCAAAAAAAACAAAACAAAACAAAAAGATAAAGAGGGAGAGAGGGCAATAAGATTATCTTAAGATTGGGGTTTTGGTGTAGGGTGTCATTTTTTGATTCATGCTTTTTTATTTTTGTTCAAGCATATGAGTGAGGCGTGATTTTTTTATTGCGACAACTCATATTAAATGGGTGATGTGTTAGGGCCCATATGTCGCTAGATGATGAGGCTACTAACAAAGATGGAGTGTAAAGCATTTTGAAAATGAAACCAATCATTAAGAATGGGGATGGCCATGGATCGGGGTATGGGTAGGGTATACCCATGCCCGACTCGATTAATTTTTCCATGAATATCCGATTACCTTACCCAATTAGTACTCATACCCAATTGTTACCCGATTTGTTTACCAATGGATATCCATACCCAACCCAAACTTGATTTCTATAAAATCACCAAATATACTCAACAACTACTAAAATGACTAAAATATCCTCAAAATCTCTAAAATGAGTAAAATACCCATGAAACCTCTAAAATGACCAAAATACTCACAATATCTCTAAATTACCAATTATGCTAAAAAAACCCACTAAAATTATCAAAATATCCCAAAATCTCTAAAATGAGCAAAATACTCATGAAACTGCTAAAATGACCAAAATACCTTCGATATCTCTAGAATCACCAAATATGCTCAAAAACCACTAAAATAACCAAAATATCTAAAACAAGCAAAATAACCATAAAACCTCTTAAATTACCAAAATACCCTCAAAATCTCTAAAATCACCAAATATGCTAAAAAAAACTACTAAAATTATTAAAATACCCCATAAATCTAAAAAATGACCAAAATACCCCATAAACCTAAAAAACGACCAAAGTACCCACGAAACATAAAAAATGTCCAAAATACCCCCCAAAACCTAAAAAATGACTAAAATACCCTCGAAACCTAAAATTTGACCGAAATACCCCCAAAACTTGAAAATTACTTAAATACCCCCTATACTAAAAAATGACTGAAATACCCCTAAAACCTAAAAAATGACCGAAATACCCACCCGAAACCTATAAAATGACCCTTAAAACCTATAAGATGATAAAAATACACCCTAAACCTAGAAAATGACTTAAATACCCTCAAACCTAGAAAATGACCAAAATATCCCTAAACCTTTGAATGACCAAAATACACCCAAAACCTCTAAAATGACCAAAAATAGCCACAAACATCTAAAATTACAAAAAATACCCTAAAACCTATAAAACGACTAAAATAGCCGTAAACCTCTAAAACAACCAAAATACCCCCTCAAAATATATAAAATGACCAAAATACCATTGAAAACTTTAAAGTGACCAAAATACTCCTAAACTTGTAAGATGACCAAAATACTCCTAAACTTGTAAGATGACCAAAATATACCTGAAACCTCTAAAATTACCAAAATAGAGGTTTGGGATGTTTTGGATGTTTCGGATGTTTCAAGGGTATTTTCAACAAATTAAAGGTTTTAAGAATATTTCGGTCATTTGGTAGCGTTTGAGAGAATTTTAGAAATTTTTAAGGTTTTAGGGTTATTTTGATCATTTTTTAGATTCTAAAGGTATTTCGGTCATTTTTTAGGTTACGATGGTATTTTTGTCAATTTTTAGGTTTTAGGGATATTTCGGCAATTTTCTAAGTTTCTGAGGTATTTTGGTTACTTTAAGGCTTTAGGGGTATTTCAGTAATTTTTTAGGTTTCAGGGTATTTTGATCATTTCTTAGATTTTTTGGGTATTTTGGGCATTTTTTAAGCTTTGGGGGTATTTCGGTCATTTTTTAGGTTTCGAGGGTTTTTCGATTATTTTTTAGTTTTAGGGTGTATTTTAATCATCTTATTGGTTTTAGTGGCATTTTTGTCATTTTATAGGTTGCAGAGCTATTTTGGTCATTTTATAGGTTTCAAGGGTCTTTCAATCATTTTTTAGATTTAGGGGGTATTTTGGTAATTTTTAGGATTTGAGGGGTATTTTGGTCATTTTCTAGGTTTGGGGGCTATTTTGGTCATTTTCTAGGTTTATGGGGGTATTTTGGTAATTTTAAGGTTTCAAGCATTTTTTAGGTTTAGGGGATATTTTGGTCATTTTTAGGTTTTGTGGGTATTTAAGTTATTTTTTAGGTTTTGGATTATTTTGATCATTTTTAGGTTTTGAGGGTTTTTTTTTTTTCTAGGGTATTTCGGTAAATTTTTTATATTTTAGGGGTATTTTAGACATTTTTTAGGTTTATGGGGTATTTTGGTAATTTTTAAGTTTCGGGAATATTTCGGTCATTTTTTAGGTTTAGGGTGCATTTCGGCAATTATAGAGGATTTTAGGAGTACTTTGGTCATTTTCAAGTTTTAGGGGAAATTTGGTAATTTTTATTATTGGGTAATTGGGTGGGTTGGGGTTTACCTGTAATAATTGGGTTGAGTTGGGTTTGAGTTAGAATTAATTAGTTAAATGGGTAATATCCAAACCCTACCAGAAAAATTTGGATAACATTCAAACCCTTCCCAAGTACCTTTTACCCATTAACCGAGGATTACTCAGAATATTTGGATTAGGGACCCATTAATCGAGTATTATTCAGAATATTTGGATTAGGGAGGGTTGGATATCCATTACCCAATGGGTATGGCTATTCCTAGTTAAGAGCCAAAATTAAAGCAACCCCAAATGTTAAGGGCAATAGATGTACTTTATGCTTCATTTGTTTCAAAGTAAAATATTTTCATTTTACAATATTTGGTTGTTTACATAAAAATGGCAAGAAATCATTTTTCAAGTGTTTGTTTCATCGTAAAATGAAAAAAAAATTCTAATCTCACAGCTTATCAAATCTAAGTAACCACCACCAAATAAGCAAAAACCAATCAACCACCAATCTAGTGTCCACCCAAACTACCACCATATTGGCACAAACCAAACCACCACTACTCCACTGACCACTTAAATCAGCAAATCAAAGAGAAAAAGAATAAAAATGATGGCCAACCAACCACTACAATCCACAGCATAGTCACCACAACAACTCACAAACCATTTTAGCTACCTATTGCAACCCATATCCCAGCCACCACCATGACCCACAACCCAATCACCACCATTACACAACCACCACAACAATCCACAAATCATTTTACCTGCCCACCGTAACCCACAACACATCCACCACAAAAAAAAAAAAAAAAAAAAAAAAAAAAGAGAATTAAAGCTGGAGCATATGCTTGTTGCTCTTTTTAGCCATATGCTCATTCATATTACCCACAATCTTCAGGCATTCCTAGCCACAAAATAAACTCCTAATTAAATGCCCAAAATCAAAATATTCTTATTCCATTTCAATCTAAAAGATGATTTTATTTATTTATTTATTAAATTTGAAAGTCCCACCATTCTTCATTCTTGTATAATGAAAGATTTTTTGAAAACTAAAAAGGATTGGGCATTCCCCATCACAATCACAAACACTCTTCTCTTCTCTTGTCTCTTTAAATTAATCTCTGTGATTGTGTACTGACAAAATAGTATACAATAATGGAGGGAATACAGCAACGTGTAGAGACATGGATGAGAGAGGAACAAGCACAGATCCTTAATGCCTCTTCCTCATGGGATCCACTGCAATGATGAGTGATGAACCACAACGAACCACAACCATTTTGGCTACCCACCGTAACCCACAACCCAACCACCACTACAACCCACAACACAGCCACCACAACAACCCACAAACCATTTTAGCTACCCACCCTCCGCCACCACAAACCACAACCCGCAATTCATCCCAACCATCATCGACAACCTACAAAAGCAGTCATGCTTGACCCATATGGAGTAAAAACCCAAATCAGTAAACTCACTCAGCAATAAAGGGGAAAAAAAAAGAACTAAGAACCTGTGGATGAGTTCATGACAAAGGAGGTGGCCAAGAAATGGTGGAACTGATGACAATAATGGAGGATTACAGGGGAAAAAACACTCAAGTGGAGTTGGTGACGGGTAGTGCCGACAAAAGGGAGAAGCCAGTGATGGGTAGCACTAGTGAAGGGAGGAGCCAGTGATGGGTGGTGCTTAAGGTGGAGCCGGTGATAGGTGGGAGAGAAGGATCATGGTGTGTTGAGTTTTGGAGAGAATACTAAGAGCAACCACATCAGCTCTTCTAAAAGATTCCGTCTATTTTACACACAAAAAAAAAAAACTACTTTTTCTATTTTAAACCATCATTTTTACAAAAAAAACTCACACCAGTTTATCTATTTTACAAGATATTTCAATAAAATATTCATTCTTCATCAATTTTTTATTATTTTCCCTAATGGTCATACCTTTTTAATTTAAATTTATATTTTAAGTAAACTACCAACATCGATGGTTCGGCCAATGGAGTCGCTTGTGGTGGAGGCCTGATGGTCAAACCTCTGAAATAGTGTTCCTGACAACTACCCCTAGATTGGTGTCTCCACCCACTGTGCCACCAGCATTGGTGGCTAGACCACCAAAATAGTGGCTTCGGCGAAGCCGACATATCAGTGTTTTCGACCATCATTCTGCCATCAATGAAATATTTCGGCGTGTCATTTCAAGATTACGCGTTGGAAAGTAGGAGGAAGCGGCGACGGCATTGGTGGTGACTGTGGTGTTAGTGTATGTGAATTGAGAGGAAGAGGAGTCGGGTGGGATTGACATGATTTCGTAAACAGCATCGAATTTGATCAAATCAAGCTCTAGTCACAAGGTATGCACTCTGACTCTGTGGTCGTTTCGAGTTTCAGATGGAGAGTGAGAGAGAAGAAGTGAGGTGGAGATTTCAAACCCGTTTCGAAATTTCCAAAATTCTCATAGAGGGGATTGGAAACTTTGCCTGTCGCTTTTGGCGATTGAGAGATTCTTGTGTAGTTTTAGTCACGCAACTTTCTAAGTAATAATTTAATAATATTTTTTTTTTTTTTTTTTGGTAAGATGTAATAATATTCCTTGTTCAAATTAAGCATATAAATAGTTTTATAACTAGTTGCTAATACTATTAAATGTGAGTTATAAAAAATAATGTCATGCACTTAAAAAAAATAAAAATCAAAGAGATCATACAACTAATTTTTGGATAATTTTGATGGTCATTGCCTACTCAAAATATTAAAATCACTATAATGAAGAAAAAATTCAAATTTAATAATTATTAACAAATTAAGAGAAATTAACAATTATTAATCAAAGT
This sequence comes from Quercus suber, assembly GCF_002906115.3. Taxonomy (NCBI): domain Eukaryota; kingdom Viridiplantae; phylum Streptophyta; class Magnoliopsida; order Fagales; family Fagaceae; genus Quercus; species Quercus suber. Next base: position 350,578 of record NW_027069994.1, read on the forward strand.
TTCTATGGATGTTAGTTATAACAGAATTCATTCAATGTGTTATAATTATTTACATCACTTCATAACATTGCTTCATAATCCATGTATGCAACCATTGCACACCCTTAGTGCAATGACCACTCTACAAGTATAAGTACTTTTGAGGTGTGAGGGGTAAGGGTCGAAGTTCAAATATCCAGGAGGAAGTTTCACACACATATACACTTAGATTAGGTTAAAGTAGAAATTTTATTTTAAATTAAAAAAAAAAAAAAAAGTATGCACACCTCATAACAAAATAAGCAACTTTGTATAATTGAGGAAGACCAAATATTTTGCAATAAAAAGCAAGCGTATCTACTATTCATCAGATGAGATTTTGGTCATGTTTTGATAGCTTTTTTATTCATTTATTTATACACAATGGTGAAAACCACCAACACAGCGCCCTTTTTTTCATATTATATACGTGTGAGGTAGGCTTACCCTTACCTTACACATATAGGCTTCGATTTTATAATATATATAGATTAGCTATGTGATAGCTTCAAATATGTTTTTAAATATGTTTAGGGTCGAACTTTATACTGTAATAGGATAGAAAATAATGGCTAGACCACAAAAATATTGGCTTCGGCGATAGCCGACATATCAGTGTTTTCGACCATCATTCTACCATCAATGAAATATTTCGATGTGTCATTTCAGGATTACGCATTGGAGATATATATATATATATATGTATATATATTATTTACTATTATTATGATTTTAGTTTAAAAAAAAAAGGCACTGATTTGAATTAAAAAATTTATATCTCACAAAACCACATCTTTTCTCTACTTCCTCTCCCACAATCTGGTCTCTTCTTCTTCTTTTTTTTTTTTTTTTTGGATATTTTCCTTTGTCTTAGCTCTCAAGCAATTGTTTCTCTCTTCTCTAATGGCAGCAGCAAGCTCTCCACGAGCAAAGAAAGCAACAAGCTCTCCATGGCAGTGGTAATAGCGACTTTGATTTGAGTTTGGGTTTGGGTTGATGGGTTTTTTTGTTGAAAGTTTGATTTTGGGTTCTAAGTTGTTGAGTTTTCCATTGAAGGTTTGATTTTGGGTTTGGTGGTTGGGTGGATATTTTCTTCTTCCTTCTTCTTATTCTATCGCGCTAGGTTGTTGTAAATGTTGGGGAAGAGAAGTAGTTTGACAGAGGAGAGAGAAAAAAAGAATTAAAAAATTGTTTACACATGAACAGTAACCGTGTATATATGCACAGTCACTGTTCATGCGTGTATATTTATACATTTTTACACCCACTGATGTGGGTGTTTTCTATTTTAGAAAATTATAAATGAACTAATGTGGTTACTCTAAGAAGGCATGAGAGTGAAAGAGACAGGTAGAGTATCGGGACTGAGAGAGTGCACAAAATGTAAAATGTTTTACCTATATTTCAAGTGTAAAATATTTATATTTTACACAAATTTGCCTTGGTTGTTTTGGTTTATTGAAAATATTTTACTTTTGACCAAATATTTTACTGCAAAACAAATACTGTAAAATGTGAAAATTTTTCCTAAAAATATTTTATTTAAAACAAACGGAGCGTTAGTCTATAAATTAATTGAATATCAAATATTTTGATAATTTTGTTATTAGCAATTAAAAAAGAACATTTAGATTAAAATCTCACAAATGGATAAAAAATTCATCAAACACTTAGACGATAATGACATAATACAAGAGAAAGTTAACAAAGAAAATATTTGTAGTGATATTAAAAAAATGTAATATATATAACACTGATTTATTATATAAAATAAACTATTTTAATTTCTAAACGTATACATCTCTTACATAATCTTACAGAATTATTGTTGATACTTTATTTAATTGTTTTTACTGATTATTTTTTTTTCAAAATTAAAATTGCTAAAATCATATTTTAGTTCGATTGGATTAGTCACATTATCAATTAGTAATTTTGCATATCAAGAAGTGAGAAGCATTTAAATACATTAGGGAGATGCAAAATTATTAATTAAATATAAAAAAACACCTAATTTAATTATGGATTTGAAAATCAAATTGACTATAAGAACTCTATAGGATCTTAAATCCATCTTAGGTATATATTATTAGCCATAACAATGAGTCCAAGGATCTCTAAATAGTTTGAGAAAAATGATACATTAAATAATTATTGCCTTAGGAAAATTTTTTTTAAAAAAAAGTACAAAATTGAAAATTATAGCTCCAAACTAATTTGGATTTATCTTTTCCAATCCATTACCTACTGATTTATAAAATTATTCATATATATTATTTAAAAAATCATATAATTCATTTAAAAAATCATATATATATATATATAAATGATTTTCTTAATCACTATATAGTGGATTAAAGAAAAATAGCTCCAAATTCCAAACCATTCGAGCTAAACTTTTTGCAAATTATTGTTTTTCGATCCTATTACAGTATAAAGTTCAACCCTAAACATATTTAAAAACATATTTGAAGCTATCACACAGCTAATCTATATATATATATATATATTATAAAATCGAAGCCTATATGTGTAAGGTAAGGGTAAGCCTACCTCACACGTATATAATATGAAAAAAAGGGCGCTGTATTGGTGGTTTTCACCATTGTGTATAAATGAATGAATAAAAAAGCTATCAAAACATGACCAAAATCTCATCTGATGAATAGTAGATATGCTTGCTTTTTATGGCCAAAATGGCCTAATACCACTTATTTTTGAAATTTTTAGGAAAAAAACACTGTTTCGGAAATAAATAGGAAACTACTACTTTTTCAAGAACTCGAGTTCCTCTCAATTTTGCCAACATGGCGCTGCTAAGCTGGAATTTGGGCGATTAAAAAAAATTATGTGGTACTCGAGCTTGGTAAACTCGAGTTCCATGCAACACAATACTCGAGTATACCAGACTCGAGTACGTTTTATAAATAAAATGGAGATAAAAAAAAATTTTACACAGTACTCGAGTTTACCAAACTCGAGTACTATGTAAATATATATATATATATATATATTTTTTTTTTTGTTTTTTGTTTGGGGATAATCAACAAATAAACATAAAGATAAACGTAAGTGGCTTTATNATGTTTGAATTTCACAATAATCGAATATATTTTTCTGCATTGATAAAATCTGTTTCTACATTAATAAAATTTGCTCTTTGCACATCATATTTACTGTATATTCAAATCTACTTACTGCATTCATAAAATCTGTTTTTTGCATTAATTAAAACTGTTCACTGTTTTCTCATAAAAATTGTTCACTGTTTTCTGCATAAACTATTTCTAGCATTCTACATAAAATTTATTTCTGTTCAGCATTATTTAAAAAATTGTTCACTCTCTTTTATGCGTATATTATTTTCTGTTCACTATTTAAAAAATTGTTCGCTGTTTTCTCATAAAACACCTAGTGAAATCGTGTTTTCTAAATTTAAAAGCCAAATTTGAATGCTTTTTCATGTTTAAATTTCACAATAATCAAATTTTTTTTTCTGCATTGATAAAATCTGTTTCTAGGTTGATAAAATTTGCTCTCTACACATCATGTTTACTATATATTCGAAGCTGCTTACCGCATTCATAAAATTTGTTTTTTGCATTAATTAAAACTCTTCACTGTTTTCTCATAAAAATTATTCAATGTTTTCTACATAAACTATTTTTAGCATTGGCACAGTTATTGCACTTAAATGGTTTTTGTGTTTTTTTTAAATATGTAACCATATGAATAATGGGCAAACTCCATAAAAGAAAAATGAATGATTCGTATAAACCACCTAACGGTAAATGCCTCGAAAAATTCGAATTTGTAAAAAAGTTCGAATTAGTTGAATGTAGAACTGTTCATTAAGTAAAATTGTTTTCTACATTAAGTAAAACTGTTCACTGTTTTCTCATGAAAATTGTTCACTATTTTCTGCATAAACTATTTCTAGTATTCTGCATAAAATTATTTTCTATTCAGCATTATTTAGAAAATTGTTCACTCTCTTTTTTGTGTAAATTATTCTCTGTTCACTATTTAAAAAATTGTGCACTGTTTTCTCATAAAACACCTAGTGAAATTGTTTTTTCTAAATTTAAAAGCCAAATCTGAATAATTTTCATGTTTAAATTTCACAATAATCGAATTTGTTTTTCTGCATTGATAAAATATGTTTCTACGTTAATAAAATTTTCTCTCTACACATCATGTTTACTGTATATTCGAAACTGCTTACCGCATTCATAAAATCCATTTTTTTGCATTAATTAAAACTGTTCGCTGTTTTCTTATAAAACACGATTTCACTAGGTGTTTTATGAGAAAACAGTGAACAATTTTTTAAATAGTAACCAGAAAATAATTTATGCAAAAAGAAAGTGAACAATTTTTTAAATAATGCTGAATAAAAAATAATTTTATGCAGAATACTAGAAATAGTTTATGCAGAAAATAGTGAACAATTTTCATGAGAAAATAGTGAACAATTTTACTTAATGTAGAAAACAGTTTTACTTAATGAACAGTTCTACATTCAACTAATTTGAACTTTTTTACAAATTCAAATTTTTCAAGGCATTTACCGTTAGGTGATTTATACGAATCATTCATTTTTCTTTCATGGAGTTTGTCCATTATTCATATGGTTACATATTTAAAAAAACACAAAAACCATTTAAGTGCAATAACTGCGCCAATGCTAAAAACAGTTTATGTAGAAAATAGTGAAAAATTTTATGAGAAAACAGTGAACAGTTTTAATTAATGCAAAAAATAGATTTTTATGAATGCGGTAAGCAGCTTCGAATATATAATAAACATGATGTGTAGAGAGCAAATTTTATCAACCTAGAAACAAATTTTATCAATGCAGAAAAATAAATTTGATTATTGTGAAATTTAAACATGAAAAAGCATTCAGATTTGGCTTTTAAATTTAGAAAACACGATTTCACTGGTGTTTTATGAGAAAACAACGAACAATTTTTTAAATAGTGAACAGAAAATAATATACGCATAAAAGAGAGTGAACAATTTTTTAAATAATGCTGAACAGAAAATAATTTTATGCAGAAGCTAGAAATAGTTTATGCAGAAAACAGTGAACAATTTCTATGAGAAAACAGTGAACAGTTTTAATTAATGCAAAAAACAGATTTTATGAATGCAGTAAGTAGATTTGAATATAAGTAAATATGATGTGCAGAGAGCAAATTTTATTAATGTAGAAACAGATTTTATCAATGCAGAAAAATATATTCGATTATTGTGAAATTCAAACATGAAAAAGCATTTAGATTTGGCGTTTAAATTTGAAAACATGATTTCACTAGGTGTTTTATGAGAAAACAGTGAACAATTTTTTAAACAGTAAACAGAAAATAATTTATGCAGAAAAGAGAGTGAACAATTTCTTAAATAATGCTAAACAGAAAATAATTTTATGCAAAATCGTATAAATAGTTTATACAGAAAATAGTGAATAATTTTTATGAGAAAAAATGAACAATTTTAATTAATGTAGAAATTAAATTCATATTTTGAAATTAAAATCTCTATATTTTACAATGCTTCTGTTTAAATAAATAAAAACATAAAAAAAAGCCACTTACTTTTATCTTTATGTTTATTTGTCGATTATCCCCAAACAAAAAACAAAAAAAAAAAAAAAAAAAAAGTTTACATAGTACTCGAGTTTGGTAAACTCGAGTACTGTGTAAATTTTTTTTTTTCCATTTTATTTATAAAACGTACTCGAGCCTGGTATACTCGAGTATTGTGTTGCATGGAACTCGAGTTTACCAAGCTCGAGTACCACATAATTTTCAAATTCCAGCTCAGCAGCGCCACGGTGGCAAAATTGAGAGGAACTCGAGTTTCTAAAACTCGAGTTCTTGAAAAAGTGGTAGTTTTCTATTTATTTCCGAAACAGTGTTTTTTTCCTAAAAATTTCAAAAATAAGTGGTATTGGGCCATTTTGGCCTGCTTTTTATTGCAAAATATTTGGTCTTCCTCAATTATACAAAGTTGCTTATTTTGTCATGAGGTGTGCATACTTTTTTTTTTTTTTTTTTTAATTCAAGATAAAATTTCTACTTTAACATAATCTGAGTGTATATGTGTGTGACGCTTCCTCCTAAATATTTGAACTTCGACCCTTACCCCTACATTTCACAAGTACTTATACTTGTAGAGTGACCATCGCACTGAGGATGTGCAGCGGTTGCATACATGGATTATGAAGCAATGTTATGAAGTGATGTAAATAATTATAACACATTGAATGAATTCTGTTATAACTAACATCCATAGAAACTTTGATTAATAATTGTTAATTTCTCTTAATTTGTTAATAATTATAAAATTGGAATTTTTTTTCTTCATTATAGTGATTTTAATATTTCGAGAAGGCAATGACCATCAAAATTATCCAAAAATTAGTTGTACTATCTCTTTGATTTTTTTTTTTTTTAAGTGCATGACATTATTTTTTATAACTCACATTTAATAGTTTTAGCAACTAGTTATAAAACTATTTATATGTTTAATTTGAAAAAGGAATATTATTACATATTACCAAAAAAAAAAAGAAGAATATTATTAAATTATTACTTAGAAAAGTTGCGTGACTTAAACTTCACAAGAATCTCTCAATCGCCAAAAGCGACAGGCAAAGTTTCCAGTCCCCTCTATGAGAATTCTGGAAATTTCGAAACGGGTTTGAAATCTCCACCTCACTTCTCTCTCTCTCACTCTCAATCTGAAACTCGAAACGATCACAGAGTCAGAGTGCATACCTTGTAACTGGAGCTTGATTTGATTTGATTTGATTAAATCCGACGCTGTTTACAGAATCATGTCAATCCCACCCGGCTCCTCTTCCTCTCAATTCACTTACACCAACACCGCAGCCGCCACCAACGCCGCCGCCGCCGCCGCCGCCTCCTCCTACTTTCCAACTCCCTTTCACCTACAGCACTCCGCCGCCGCCGCCGCCGTAACCGCTCCGTCTCAGTACCCCGCTCCCTACGTCGGCCCCACTCCTCCCCCCGTCGTCTATCCCGCCGCCCCCGCCGCCGCTCCCGTTTACTCCCTCCCTCAATACCACCAGGTACATATATAGATTATATGTATTTATGTATTTGTATGTGACATGGGTTTTGGTTAATTGGTTTAGTTTTGGTGTTAGGCTGTCTCTAAATCTGGTTTTCTGTGTCAATTTCTATGTGGGTTTTGAGAATTAATATGTATGCTTGTATCTATGTGAATGATTTGAGGGATTTTTTTTTTTTTTTTTGGGTGACATGGGTTTTGGTTAACTTGTTTAGTTTAGTGATTTTTGTTGGGTTTGGCATGTGGTTTTTTGAGGATTGATGGATTTTAGTTGGTTTGGTTGTAGTATTTTTATTTATTTTTGATAATTCAGAATTTCATTGAAACAAAAGAAACAACTTTTACACAGTGCTGGCCTTTTATAAACACAAGGAAGCAAGGTGCAACAACTAATAGAACATGAGAGTGCTAGCTCTAACCTCTAACTAAACCTTCTTTGATTCTAATGTAACTTTTTATACACAAACTAGCTAACTTACAGAGAGAGGCTCTTATGTTTTTCTGATCCTACGTGAGGTTTTTGATATTCAGAACACTTCCCACCTTTTTGGATTCGTGAAATACGTGATTGAGGAGAACAAAAATTTGGGCGTGTTTGCAATGTTTATTTGGACTATCTGGTATCGACATAATAGACTTCGAGTAGAAGATAAACCCTTCCCAATTAGTGAAGTGACACCAATGGCAAACAACTCTCCTAAACTTCATTCGTGCTATCCTAGTGATCCCCCTTCTCTTTTGTTAGAGATATATATTAGACAGATATTAGCCCAATGTAATAGGCCCAAGCCCAGTCTTTACTTGTACTAGTAGTCTAGGTTATTGTACTACACTCACAACCAATAAAGATGTAGCCCTTAAGGGATTCCTCCGTGGATGTAGGCCGTCAAGGCTGAACCACGTAACCCTCGTGTTCTTGATGTTCCTATTCTATGTTTCCTCTTCCGCATCCACTCTAGCATACACAACATGGTATAACACATTGCGTTTGATAATATTCTCCATTTAACATGGTATCAGAGCTAATATTCAACATGGTATCAGAGCCAAACTTCGTTCTTGGCATCAAACAAAATCTCTAGCAATCAAAGAAGATTTTAATGTGCACATCACCATTAGAAGTCACACATGCTTCTCTGCTGAATCTAGACTCCATGGCATCTTGCAGCCACTGTGGCTCAGTGCTGTGTCCAAGATCCATAACTTCAAGCAAAGGCGTGACTCAACTTCTCAGATCTGTGCAAATCCAAGCCTCGCCTGATGAAACCAACACCACAGACGTGATCCACGACCTCCCGCGACCAAAACCAGGAATTCGGGCACCAAAAGAAGCTACACGCGCCGCCACGCGCCACCAACAGCTCCGAAACTCTCCCACGCGCTGCCTCAGATTCCTGAATTTCAGATCGTCTTTTTGGTACACGCGCCACCCCTACGGCCTCCTCGTCTGCCGATCTACGAAACCTGAAATTCCGGTCCTCATCTGAAGTCACACGCGCTTACACGCGCCGCCAGGGTTTCTGTCTCGCCACCATGCGCCGGTATACGCTGACACGCGCCTTCCACGCGCCGAAGCAGTCCTTCTGATGTCATTTGACGTCACGGTATGACGTCATCACTCCACGTCAGCATGACACGTAAGCCCTAGTCCATGTCAGCACCACGTCATCAGGATGAGTCAGCGTCTCTGCAGCCCGATCCGTGACCCGACCCGGAAAACCCGGAACCGACCAGGTCCATGTAGCCGTTGACTTTGACCCTGATCTGTTGACTTTGACCAGTTGACTTTGACTTTTTGCGTTGACCTTTGACCAAAAGTCAAAATTTTCGAAAGGGCCTATCTTGCTCAGTTTTTCGCGTAGATTCCGATTTTGGACTCCGTTTCTTCATTTGAAGCTCCAAAATTGGTCAATTGGCACATTTTTCGTTGTGGTTTCTTCAAAGGCATTCTTCAAGGCATCTCCAAGTGATCTTCTCATGCTTATCCAACCTCAAGCCTTCATCGAGCTTCCGCCTTGAGTTTGAGGGAGGGTGTTAGAGATATATATTAGACAGATATTAGCCCAATGTAATAGGCCCAAGCCCAGTCTTACTTGTACTAGTAGTCTAGGTTATTGTACTACACTCACACACAATGAAGATGTAGCCCTTAAGGGATTCCTCCGTGGATGTAGGCCATCAAGGCTGAACCACGTAACCCTCGTGTTCTTGATGTTCCTATTCTATGCTTCCTCTTCCACATCCACTCTAGCATACACAACATGGTATAACACATTGCGTTTGATAATATTCTCCATTTAACATGGTATCAGAGCTAATAT
>NW_027069994.1:368252-443784 GCF_002906115.3 Quercus suber
GAAAAGAGAGTGAACAATTTCTTAAATAATGCTAAACAGAAAATAATTTTATGCAAAATCGTATAAATAGTTTATACAGAAAATAGTGAATAATTTTTATGAGAAAACAATGAACAATTTTAATTAATGTAGAAATTAAATTCATATTTTGAAATTAAAATCTCTATATTTTACAATGCTTCTGTTTAAATAAATAAAAACATAAAAAAAAGCCACTTACTTTTATCTTTATGTTTATTTGTCGATTATCCCCAAACAAAAAACAAAAAAAAAAAAAAAAAAAAGTTTACATAGTACTCGAGTTTGGTAAACTCGAGTACTGTGTAAATTTTTTTTTTCCATTTTATTTATAAAACGTACTCGAGCCTGGTATACTCGAGTATTGTGTTGCATGGAACTCGAGTTTACCAAGCTCGAGTACCACATAATTTTCAAATTCCAGCTCAGCAGCGCCACGGTGGCAAAATTGAGAGGAACTCGAGTTTCTGAAACTCAAGTTCTTGAAAAAGTGGTAGTTTTCTATTTATTTCCGAAACAGTGTTTTTTTCCTAAAAATTTCAAAAATAAGTGGTATTGGGCCATTTTGGCCTGCTTTTTATTGCAAAATATTTGGTCTTCCTCAATTATACAAAGTTGCTTATTTTGTCATGAGGTGTGCATACTTTTTTTTTTTTTTTTTTTAATTCAAGATAAAATTTCTACTTTAACATAATCTGAGTGTATATGTGTGTGACGCTTCCTCCTAAATATTTGAACTTCGACCCTTACCCCTACATTTCACAAGTACTTATACTTGTAGAGTGACCATCGCACTGAGGATGTGCAGCGGTTGCATACATGGATTATGAAGCAATGTTATGAAGTGATGTAAATAATTATAACACATTGAATGAATTCTGTTATAACTAACATCCATAGAAACTTTGATTAATAATTGTTAATTTCTCTTAATTTGTTAATAATTATAAAATTGGAATTTTTTTTCTTCATTATAGTGATTTTAATATTTCGAGAAGGCAATGACCATCAAAATTATCCAAAAATTAGTTGTACTATCTCTTTGATTTTTTTTTTTTTTAAGTGCATGACATTATTTTTTATAACTCACATTTAATAGTTTTAGCAACTAGTTATAAAACTATTTATATGTTTAATTTGAAAAAGGAATATTATTACATATTACCAAAAAAAAAAAGAAGAATATTATTAAATTATTACTTAGAAAAGTTGCGTGACTTAAACTTCACAAGAATCTCTCAATCGCCAAAAGCGACAGGCAAAGTTTCCAGTCCCCTCTATGAGAATTCTGGAAATTTCGAAACGGGTTTGAAATCTCCACCTCACTTCTCTCTCTCTCACTCTCAATCTGAAACTCGAAACGATCACAGAGTCAGAGTGCATACCTTGTAACTGGAGCTTGATTTGATTTGATTTGATTAAATCCGACGCTGTTTACAGAATCATGTCAATCCCACCCGGCTCCTCTTCCTCTCAATTCACTTACACCAACACCGCAGCCGCCACCAACGCCGCCGCCGCCGCCGCCGCCTCCTCCTACTTTCCAACTCCCTTTCACCTACAGCACTCCGCCGCCGCCGCCGCCGTAACCGCTCCGTCTCAGTACCCCGCTCCCTACGTCGGCCCCACTCCTCCCCCCGTCGTCTATCCCGCCGCCCCCGCCGCCGCTCCCGTTTACTCCCTCCCTCAATACCACCAGGTACATATATAGATTATATGTATTTATGTATTTGTATGTGACATGGGTTTTGGTTAATTGGTTTAGTTTTGGTGTTAGGCTGTCTCTAAATCTGGTTTTCTGTGTCAATTTCTATGTGGGTTTTGAGAATTAATATGTATGCTTGTATCTATGTGAATGATTTGAGGGATTTTTTTTTTTTTTTTTGGGTGACATGGGTTTTGGTTAACTTGTTTAGTTTAGTGATTTTTGTTGGGTTTGGCATGTGGTTTTTTGAGGATTGATGGATTTTAGTTGGTTTGGTTGTAGTATTTTTATTTATTTTTGATAATTCAGAATTTCATTGAAACAAAAGAAACAACTTTTACACAGTGCTGGCCTTTTATAAACACAAGGAAGCAAGGTGCAACAACTAATAGAACATGAGAGTGCTAGCTCTAACCTCTAACTAAACCTTCTTTGATTCTAATGTAACTTTTTATACACAAACTAGCTAACTTACAGAGAGAGGCTCTTATGTTTATTCCTTTTGGGTTGCTAATGTCCCCAGCAGACCATGTCCTCCCAATTTGTGGGAATTCCACTCACTAGGCAAAGAGCCATTGCATGCTTCTAAATTTTTTTTTGTTTTTGATAACGAGGAACCCCCTCAAGGTATGGGCCAGTGGGATCACCCCTGAGGGGCCTGGATGCCTACACACCCCCACTGAGCAAGCATCGAGTAAATCTTCAGCTAGGAGTCGAACCAGAGACTTCTGGGTTTACAGTTAGTCCAAACACTTTCCCTTACCGCTGAGGCACCCTGGGTGGGGGCCATTACATGCTTCTAGATTCTCCTTTGAGAAGGGGCATTCAAAGAACAAAAGGTTCCTTCTCTCCATAAATCTTTTGCAGAACGTGTAATTGCTGTCCTCACTTAGACCCCATTGCACTTGCCTGGATTTTGTTGATAATCTGTCTTTAAAAACTAGCCAACCAATGAAACTATGATCGGAAATTGCACTGCAGACTTCTTCTTCTTCTTCTTCTTCTTTTTTTTTTTTTTTTTTTTTTTTTTGGTTTCTTATTTTAGCCCAAGTTGCAGCACAATTGAAACACCATTTGGGGAAGCTGACCAGATAGCTTTATCTGAATGTGATCATTAGACCTTGCTAGCTTCCACCTCCACTCTTTATTCTTCAAGACTGTTTTTAGCTTAGCTTCATCATACGCCACTCTACTTCCATAAAATTGGATCAAGACCCCTTCTGGATACATCTATTCTGCCATAAGAAAATGTTTCTGCCATCCCCTATTTCATAACAAAGAAACTGCCTAACCATATCTCTAATCTTAAGCAATTTTTGGGGTTTTATTAGTTAAATTTTAATGGATGATAAAAACAGGAGATAAGAAGAAAACTTATCTACAAAATAAAAAGGGAAGTACAAAAACTAAACATCAATGATTTTTGAATTACAGTCTTTACCACAATTTTTTTGAAAACATTTTAGTTAAATTTGATGTATATATTGTAGCTTTTTTTCTTGTGTGACATGAAATCAATTTTTTTTAATGGTTGGGAAGACCGCCAATCTGTCTGTAGCCAAAAGAAAGGAGAATTAAATCGTGCGGATGGGTCTTTGAGTTTATTCCTACCCAAAATCAAATTAAAAAGTTTCTGATCTTTGTTTTATCTTTTCTTTATAAATAAATATTATATTTGTATAGTTAAAAGTGCTGTATTTGAACAGGCCCAACAATTGTTTCAAAGGGATGCACAAACGATTACACCAGAAGCACTTGAGAGCGTAAAGGCTGCCCTTGCAAGCAGTGAGATTGAGCACAAAGCAGAAACCAAGAAGAAAGCAGTTCCTCGCAAAGCTGCTGGACAAGCTTGGGAGGACCCGACACTAGCAGATTGGCCAGAAAGTATGAATTATTTCGCCCTTCTCTTATTCACTATGTGTTGTTCAATTAATTGATATACTAGTGCTCATTTGGGATAACTTATTTTCATTTGTTTATTTGGCTTAAAAAATAGGCTGGGAAAAGTTAAATTGTATCTACTTATTAAAAAAACAATTTAACTGTATCTAGAAAAAAAAAATCTTGAAAAAGGTATACATAAGCCAAAAGCTGAGTAAACTGAATGGTAAACAGGCCCTTAGCGAGCATGCCAACTTATAAAATTGTCACGACCAAGTAATTTTTTATTTTATTTTTAAATTTTATCTCTGTTGGATTGTTTGGTAAAGTGTGCTCAGTTATACAGCATAGAATGACATGAAGGGCAAATGGAAAATCCAGCTTTTATTGTTCAAAGTAATGGCTTCATTACCCATTTCAACGAGTAGTTTTGGTGATAGAAAATAATTTGTCATGGCAAAAAGATCCAAATAGAGTAATGTTAAAGTATGTGGAGTGTAATTCTACCCCAAAAGGCACTTCAATGTGGGCAGTACAAATAATATGAGAAATGGAAAAGAAGTGGAAATCATCAAAAAGGAGGCCCCTCAATGAAAAGAAATTTGCCTATGGTATAATCATTTCTAGATGATACTATCAATCCAGTTCACTTAAAATTCACTTCTTGTAAAACGAACTAGTACTTGGATAAACAATCTGAAAAGTAACTCCTAATGAGCTTTCTGATTGTGCATTGTCCAAATATGTACTGATGATTGGTTTCAGCTGAACTTTGGATAAGTCTGATCCTTTATGCATTCTTAGATTAGGACCCCTGCCCTTTTTTATTATTTATTTTTTATTTTAGGTGTTTGAACTGTCTTTTAAGGAGTTAGATGGTTGTTTAACATGATTTGGCTTGCCATGGTTTCCTCTCTAAGGAAATAACAACCCCATCCTGGGCCTTAAAAGCTATATATATATATATATTTGTATGTATGTATGTATGTATGTTTTAAACTTGTATTTACTCACATAATTGTTATGTTGATATTAGTTACTCCTATTTTTTTGGCTGGATGAATCTCTCATGTCATTTAGCTGTGTTGGCATTTTGTAGATGATTATCGCCTCTTTTGTGGTGATCTTGGTAATGAGGTGAATGATGATGTTCTTTCGAAAGCATTTTCACGATTCCCTACCTTTAACATGGCTAAAGTAAGTTCTATGTCATTCTTTTTTTTCTATTCTTTTATTATCGGCCTATGTTTGCTTGGTGTGAATATTTTGCATTTCCTCTTCAGATTTTTGTTTGAAGCGCACAGAGCATAAGGTAGGTCTTGTCTGCAATTTACATTCCAGTTAGACATTTAACCATGAGTAGCTTGCAAGTTGCAAATTAATGAAGCAATTTATCCTATCTAGTGTTGTTTGTTATCTAAAGGGTAAAATGCAAAAAGATCCCCTGGGGTTTGGACCAAGTTGCAAAAAGACCCCTTGTACTCTCAATTTTATGTTATGGACCCTTGAATTTGAGAAATTATGAAATCGAACTCACTGTTACATTTTGATTAATGATGTGGATGGAAATCAAGCATGTGCCATTGATGTGATGAAGTTTTTGTATATTCATTTCTATCTCAGATTAAAATTTAAAAGCTTTTGAGTGGAGTTGTGGTGTGCCTTTGTGTTAGAACTTCTTTCCCTCTCCCTTGTGTGTGTGTGTGTGTGTGTGTGTTTGTTTCTATAAAAAAAAAAAGATTAAAATTAAAAAAAGAAAATCATTTAAAAAAATTATTATTATTTTCTTTCATATCCCATGTAAGAAATAAACCCAAGCAATCTCCTCTAATCCTCTCTCACCCCAGACTGCACTGGCCACTTCAAATTCACTGACTGCTCTAAATTTTTTCGTCAATTACTACTATTCCTAGAAGGAAAGAGACAGAGAAAGAGAATGAATTCAAAATTACAAACAAACCTCTCTCTCTCTCTCCCCTTCATGTTTATTTAATCTTTGTAATTCTTTTGGTTAAAGGTTTTTGATTTTTCTTGTTTTAGGTTTTGGATTACGAAAGGGCCTATCTTGCTCAGTTTTTCGCGTAGATTCCGATTTTGGACTCCGTTTCTTCATTTGAAGCTCCAAAATTGGTCAATTGGCACATTTTTCGTTGTGGTTTCTTCAAAGGCATTCTTCAAGGCATCTCCAAGTGATCTTCTCATGCTTATCCAACCTCAAGCCTTCATCGAGCTTCCGCCTTGAGTTTGAGGGAGGGTGTTAGAGATATATATTAGACAGATATTAGCCCAATGTAATAGGCCCAAGCCCAGTCTTACTTGTACTAGTAGTCTAGGTTATTGTACTACACTCACACACAATGAAGATGTAGCCCTTAAGGGATTCCTCCGTGGATGTAGGCCATCAAGGCTGAACCACGTAACCCTCGTGTTCTTGATGTTCCTATTCTATGCTTCCTCTTCCACATCCACTCTAGCATACACAACATGGTATAACACATTGCGTTTGATAATATTCTCCATTTAACATGGTATCAGAGCTAATATATATCTCTAACATCTTTCAATCTTTAACCTAGCTCCGATCCGATGGTCTTCTACAGCAAACCCTACAATCAAATTAAATTTTGATGGTGCAATCTTTCAAGAGTCCAGTGAAGCAAGCCTAAGGGTGGTAGCTGAAGACTTTATGGGTTTTGTTTTGGCTTCTTTGGTGGAATAAGTCCTGTTGCCCCATTCAATTGCTGAGTTAGAAGCTATGGCAGCTGTGTGTGGTCTAAATTTTGCTAAGGAACTCAGCCTCTCGTTCATTATTTTGGAGGATGATTCAGAGGTTATTATCAAAGCTCTGCATAGTAATGAAGATTCTCTTATCTCATTCAGTCACCTTATTGTCGAGGCAAAGCTTATCTTCAATTTCCTTTTGTTCAATAACATTTAATCACGTTTGTAGACAAGGTAATACTATAGCTTATAATATTATTAGACATGCTAGACATGTTAACAATTTCTCTATGTAAATGAAGGATATTCCTCTACACATCAATAATGTACTTTTAGCTAATGTTAGATAGTTTCTTTAATAATATGAACTGGTTTCCTTCTTAAAAAAAAAAAGGTTTAGTATCATAAATTAACATAGATCATTATATTGAGTGAGTATGTTAATAATATTAATCACTATTTACTAAAGTACATTTCCTTAAATCTTGAAAGTTTGGTAGTATCTGGTATCTATGTACAATTGGATAGCAAACTTACCTACGGGTATGATGTTTGGTTTGACTCCTCACCTCACCTATTTGCTTTTCTAACTAAGAAAACAATTATTTAATATCTAGATTTGAATATTTCATCAAATGCTGTTCAACTTAAATTCCAAAGAATTTAAACTTATATGGTTGACATTAAAGTATAAATTTATCAACTTATGCTTTCCTATTTTTTAATATTGTTGAACTTTGACACATTTTTAAACATAAATATCTTTTTAAACATAAACTATTATTTTAAACATAAGAAAGACGTTATTACTAAGACATGAAAATAATTATAGATCTTCTAAACAACAAACCACCCATATAGTATTTAAATTTAAAATGTTTGAACAAATGATGTTCAATTTATGTTCAAATGAATTCAAACATTTATGGGTGACATCACATTGAATCTGTAATAGGTTTATTTAGGCTAGAAAAACAAATATGAGAAAACCTAATTGTAACATGACTAGTCTTTTTATGGTATAAAGTAGATGTGACTAATACTTTACTGAGGTCATAACGTAGAATTTCATAAAAAAATACTATAGTTTGTGACAACAAATTCCATGAGGAACATTGTTGTTCGCGATTAGTGGTTGCGGATGATTGGCCAAGGATAACATCACACTAACTAAAGGTAGTGCTGAAGGTAGTGCTCTAAGTATTACATGCCTTATTTGTTGACATTGTTTGGATATAATTTTTAATTTTTTTAGGTTGCATTTGTAAACACTAGTGGTTGCGGATGATCAATCGCGTGAGTAAGGATCCATCCTTTGGACATGTCAAAGTAGCATTGGGGAAGTGGGGGACAATTCCTTTTACTTTTACCTTGGCCAAATTTCAAATCTCTCACTCTTTGCTCATTCTTAAGAAGGTCTTCTTCATCCGTGGGCTTATAACCAAGGCCCAATGAGGAGTAACAAATTGCTAATATGGAAATTTTAGGATCATGGTATGGATTGACTCAAACTCAAAAGTTAAAACCAAACAATGTTACTTAAATCGTTCTCTTTGTATTGGATTTTCAAGATTGGCACATCACAGCCTAGTATCTTGGTGCCTTGCTTGTCTCCAGGGATTATTATAATGTAATTCCTATAGGGAACCAAGCCTCTGTCTTATTTTTATGGATCAATGACCAATTGACCATGAGTGTTCAAGGAGCATGTTGAAGCAGGCAAATATCCTTGACTTAGAATTCGATGTCTTGTGTAATGGGTGCCACTTCGATACTAAAGTGTAACCTCTCTTAATACTTTTTCACCTTGTGTTGCCATAGCCTTGGACACATTGACTAGTGGGTACAAAAAAGTCTACAATTTCAAGGCAGTAGCCACTAGTAGTGCACAATCGACAAACATTGAGAATGCTTCTATTGTGTATAAACACCACCAATAAATTGAGAAGCTTTACTCTTGATGGATCAAGTAATTGTAGTTTAGGCTTTGGGGGCTGTGTAAGTTAGAAGATGAATTTGGTCACTTGCTAGTTTTGAGTTTGAGTAGGGACTGACATTAATTTGGCGGGAAAAGTAATCGTTGGGAGAGAGCTTTTATTTTGAGCGAATTTAAATCAACTTTAAGTTGTGGCAAAAGTTGTGGTCCTTACATTACTGTTTTTATTCTCCAAAAAAAGAAAAGAAAAAAAGAGACAACATAGGCTTGGTATATACTTAGGAGTGGGTTGATGATGGGCCCAGGGTTTGTGGTGGCAAATATTGTGGTCCTAGGATTATTATCCTTATTTTCAAAAAAAAAAATGAAAAAAGAAGAGAACCATGGGCTTGGTATGGGCTTAGGACTGGGTTGATGATGGCCCAGTGTTTGTGGGAGAATGGATTCAGATTTATTTAAATGTTTTTTAATCTGGGCCCCTTTGAGTTTGGCATTGACTGAGCAAGTTGGTTTGACCGTGAAGAAGCTATCTGCAAGCTGGTTTGAGTGGAAAAGCTATCTCATCTCATGAGGTCTCATGAGATGAGAAAGTCTAGACGACAGTGACAAGTAAAAAACAATGAAATGAGTTAAAACAAGAAACAATAAGCGAGTTTGCTAGAGGAGTTTGAGTAATGTTATTTGTATTTTTTGAAATACGAGTAAATAAAAAAGTGTGTGAAAATATGTGTAATATTGTTTAAAAACTGAAAATAAGTTATTTGACAACTCTACCAAACAGAGTCTAAATTTTGCAACTTAATTATTGCGTAAAATATTGTAAAATTTTTTGTGTTTATACTATCACTCCTTATAAAATATCTTTCTCATAACATGTACAACTCGCGTGTGGCATGCACACATGTTATGACGTAAATTTCTTATAAGACTGTTTCCAATATCATTTTTCTTTTAGTTTAGGTATGTCTGAGTTTGCCATGTTTATAAAATGAAAATTTGGACCCATAGGTTAGGGATGGGATGTTGATCGAGATAGAACCCGCACATGAGTGGGTCTATTAAATTATGTCCAGTTCCACCTTGATTCTTCCTAATTAAGTATTAGTAGCATATGCTGGTTTCACTTGTGGAATCAACGTCTAAATATTTTCCCATCATTTTCTCAATTGCATTGTCCAAAGACTTTTCATTTTAAAAGTGGGTTGTAAACTTGGACCCAAAATTTAGACCAAGGAGGGATTCTTTGAGGAATAAGTGGTGGCATGGCCACCTACTGGCCAAGGGGCTTGCTCTAGAATTTTTTTTTTCCTGTGTGCTTGTGCTGTAATTTTGAATAGGAACGTGTTGTTTGCCATGTCTTTTGCATGTACTCCATAAATGGTTTGCCAAGGCTTTGGTTAAGATTTTTGTGGTCTTGTTTTTGTTGATTATTTTGTCTGCTATCAATTTCCCTAATTGCATATATTTAGTTATTATCAAATTATAAATTACTAGAGCCTTGTGTGATTGTGGTAAAATGAAAACAAAACTTTTACAAATGCTCAATAATTTCTCTAGTATAATCAAAGTGAAGTGTAAAAATGATGTTGGTCGATCAAAATTTACCATTTGAGCAAATTATTAAATAATTGTAAAAATGATGTTGGTCTTTAAAATTTTTTTTAAAAAAAATCCATTTTGAGTGGAGTACGTACCCACTGCCTCCACATAGAAACGATCTATATTGATTTATTCTCCTTGGTGTCACCACGTGGACCTTGCATGACAAACGTGTCTAGTGGGGGAGGTTTATCGATTTGTTATTGTTACGTGTCTGTATATACTTCAAGAAAATCAATCCCAGATCAAAATAAAGCAAGTCACTGTCTTCGGCCACGTCTAGACAATAAAGCAAACAACACAACACAATTCTCATCACAATCAGACAATGGGACATGGTCAAGAGGTCAAGACTAGGACTGAACCACAAGTTGAAATTCAGGTATACTGGATGAATCTCTAGCTCTCTCTGTATATACAATTATATATATATATATATATATGTGGGAACATAGGACACTATAAAATTTCACAATACTTTTACACAACCTTTGTTTTGTTTTGTTTTGAGGTGAGTTTCAGTATAATCTCGATCATTTTATTTTAATCTATGGTGACTAACAACTCAACCTGCAAACGTGTGAAAATGTTACGGGATTTTGTAATCTCTTTTTTTTTTTTGGTTAACTTTTATAGTGTGGGAGACTAATAAATAACCCTGAGTAGCATTTACCCTTGTTTAGTGTGTAATATTACCTTATAAAAAAAGCGTGTATACACACTTTTTAAGTATGTAATATTTCCTTTGTTTAAGTGTGTAATATTGTGTGCTGTAGTTAGTGAAGTAGTAAAGTCTTTTATCATCAAACAATTAATAAAGGGATATAGGGTTCATTTTGATGATAAAGAGCTCTCAAAATAAATCTATAAGTTAAAACTCCTTGTAGGAAAAAAAAAAAGTGTGTAATATTTGTCACTAAAAAAATGACACAATAATCAAATTTGATTGCTTTGCCTTATTACATAATGTTTTGAAGTTAGTTTACAAATTGTAATGACAAAAATTTGGCTTCGGAAAATTGTAGGAAAGAGGTGAAATATTTTTCTTCTATAGGCCAAAAGTTGACAAAGAAGAAGCTCACAGCGCAGACGATGTGCAGCGTTTGTATATTGTGCTGCGGCCAGAGTCCGGTGAGCAGACAGTGGAAGAGAAGCAAGACTCTGATTCAGGCAAGTAAGGAGCCAAGAAGGGGTCTAAAGGGAGTGAAAGTGGCTCTAAAAAGAGCGGAATTGAAGGTGGACATGGTAGCCAGGTGAGACACAGTTTGTTCATTGGTAGACTTATGGATACATGTGATGTGTGTGCATGAAACTTGAGGAGCAACATTACATGTTATCCCAAGTTACAGGCTTTCCGCGCGGGAATTTGAAATTTGGTAATGATTATCGCACAATAGCAAACTCTCAGTACACACTTCCATGTACTGAAATGAAATTGTGTTTTTTCAATTAAAATTGTGAAATTATTTCACCATTTCACAATTTTAATTTTCTAAAGAGTGGATATGGAATATACAATAATGATGAATGTGTAATAACATTTTTCAAATGAGTAAAACTTATGTACAATATTTAAATACTGTTCATTAGGTTCTCTCTCTTAAAATTTTGCCATATGAATCTTTTGTCATTAGATGAAAGTGTATTTTTTAATTAAGTAGCCACATGGCTCAATATTTAGTGGGGAACCTAAAGAATAGGCGAACAGCATGTAAAGTATTATATCTAAATTTTATTATTTTCAAATTATCTCAACTTGAGTAGTGGTTGGTTGGGATATTAATGGTAAACCTACAGAAGAGTGTTTAGGAATAATATCACTGTCTAGAAAATCATATGATGATTTAAGAACGTAGTTTTGTATAAGATAGATTAAGGCCTTATAGCAATAGTACTTTCTTAATTTAGAAACAAAGAAACTGAGCTAATGCCAGATATATAGGGATTAATATCTGATTCTTCCCAAAAATTTGATTTCAACCCCAAAAAAAGTGAAAGAATGGAAAACTTTGTAATCCATCATTGTAAATTGGAAAATACTTCAAGGTACCAATTTTATTAAAAAACTTTACAAAGCAGACAAACTTACATGACAATGAATGTGATTGATTAGTGTCATATTAGCACTATAATAAAGAAATTTATTAATTTCTTTTTTGTGTTGGATTTAAATTTTGACACTATGACTTTGTGAAGTTTATGCAGTAAAATTTGCAATATCTCTTAACATTACTCTCCTAAATTAGGAATTGCTAATAATAATTAGCAAATTTCTTCTTACAACCTAGAGAAAGAGAATTATCGATAATTCCATAATACATCTTGGATTAAGGCAGAGGTTCATTAGGTTCATTAGGAACCATAGATAATTATACTGCGTGAGCATGAAGTAATACCTATCACAATATATATTGAAGCATACCTCTTTAAATATCAAGAATTTGTTGGTAACTTAGCATCAATTTGCAATTAGATTACAAACGTTTTTATGAGTGTAATGTTTGGTTCAACTCCTTACTTTATTTAATTGATTTTTTTTGAAGAAATCCAATCATTTAATACTTAAACTTCAATATTTTAACAAATGTTTTATAGAAAAAATTCTAAAGAATTTAAACTTTTGTGGATAACATCACACTAACACTTAATTATTTGTTAATCTTTGTTGAAATTATTGTACATTTGTAAACATAAACATTTATTTAAACGTATTGTACATTTGTGAAAATAAACATTTGCAATTAAATAAACATCTTGGATTTTACAAGGTTAATGACTCTCTCACTTTTACTTTTTTATACATCAACTTTCATGTTTTAAATGCGGATATTTCCTTTTTACATTTTAAAATGTATACATCAATCCATTATTTGTGGATATTGTGCATAACTGTAGATGTAAAATGAGTGTAAGGGAGTATATTCTCATTTTTTAATGTTCATTTAAGGTGTGAACTAGCACGCATATGAAAAAAAAAATAATGAAGATATGCGCACTATAATGAGTACATATATCCGTGTGTTTGTAATTGTGTATATAAGTGTAGATTTGTACCTAGATATAAATAACGAGTGTGTATATAGTAGTTTGAGTGCATTAGTACTGTGTCCTACTCGATTTTGGTGAATGACGAGCCTAAGGGAGATATTAAACCTTCAAGTGGGATTAGACAAGGCGACCCTTTGTCACCATATCTTTTTTTGCTTTGTTCGGAAGGGTTAAACAGGATGCTCCAAAGGGCAGCTCATAATGACAAAATAAGGGGGTTTTCTTTATGTAAAAATGACCCAAAAATCTCACATCTATTTTTTGCAGATGATAGCCTGGTGTTTTGTCGAGCTATTATGTCTGACTTACAGGAAACCCAAGCCATTCTCTCCTTGTATGAACATGCTTCAGGTCAAAAACTCAACCGGGAGAAAACTTCCATATTCTTTAGCAAGGCTGTGAGTGAAGAAAGAAGGAAGGAGATTTCGGACTTCTTGGGGGTACCGGAGGTTAAAGAATATGAAAAGTATCTTGGCTTGCCGGCGGTGGTTGGAAGGAATAGAAAAGAGAGCTTAAGATACATTAAGGAAAGGATATGGAATAAACTACAAGGGTGGAGAGAAAAACTCTTGTCACAAGCAGGTAGAGAAGTTCTATTAAAGGCGGTGGTGCAAGCAATTCCCACATTTGCCATGAGTTGCTTCAAATTACCGGTGAGTCTTTGCAATGAGATTGAGGCTATGATCCGAAAATTCTATTGGGGGCAGAAGGGGGAGCAAAGGAAGATCCATTGGAAAAAATGGGAAACTCTTTGCAAACCAAAGTTGGATGGAGGCATGGGATTCAAAGACTTGGAGAAATTCAATGATGCTCTGTTGGCTAAACAGGTTTGGAGGCTGTTAAGGGATCAGAATTCTCTATTCTTTCGTGTCTTCAAGGCCAAATATTTTCCTAGGGGTTCGGTTTTGGAAGCTACAACCTCAACCGGTTCCTATGCTTGGCAAAGTATTATGAAAGCAAGGAAAGTTATCGCAAAAGGAATGAGATGGAGGATTGGAGATGGTAAGAGCATTAATATTTACTGTGATAATTGGCTTTTAGGTGGGGGGTCCTCAAAAGTTATTTCCCCACGGGTACCGGAGTTGGAAGGGGCAAAAGTTTCTGCCTTGATTTCCTCTGTTACTGGTACTTGGGATCAAACCTTACTGCATCAACATTTCTTTACCTTTGAAGCCCAACGTATCATGGCTATTCCTTTGTGCCTAACAAACCAGAGAGATGTGATAATATGGCCTGGTTGTCCCAATGGAGAGTATTCGGTCAAATCAGGGTATAAACAATTGTGTGAGGAGGAAAATATTTCAGTGGCATCAGCCTCAGATGGTTCACTCCAGAAATCATTCTGGAAGCGCATTTGGAAGATCCGGGTTCCAAACAAAATAAAAACTTTTCTTTGGCAGGTCTGCTCTAATGCACTACCTACAAAAGTGAATTTGAAGAAGAGAAAAGTCCTTGAAGACACACGTTGTAGTGCCTGCCTCTCAGCGCAGGAAAATACCCTTCACGCCATTTGGGGTTGCGACGAATTACGAGTAGTATGGCACCCCTGTTTCAGCTGGATTAGAACAGAGTACCCGAGCATTACAGAGGTCCAGGAGCTAATCAACCTGGTGGGATGCAAAAGCAAAGGCTGGAACTGTTCGCGGTTGTGGCGTGGTTCATTTGGAATCGAAGAAACAAAATACGGCTCAAGGAACCCAGCTTGGACAAGGAAAAAATCTTCAGTGCAGCGGCGCAATACCTCTCAGATTTTCAGCTAAAGGTCCCGATGAAAGAGGTTAAGGCCCCAACGATCAAGGAGAAATGGAGTCCACCGCCGGGCGAGTCGTATAAAACCAATTATGATGGGGCAGTGTTTGAAGATACGGAAGAGGAAGGGATCGGTGTGGTTGTTCGCAACGCTAAGGGAGAAGTGTTAGCTGCACTTTCAGAGAAAATTCCATACCCTGGTTCGGTGGATTTGGTGGAGGCCCTAGCTGCAAGAAGGGCAGTTCTTTTCATTGTGGAGTTAGGCATATCACAATCAGTTTTCGAAGGGGACTCAGAGGTAGTTTACAAGGCGTTGAAAGCAGGTGATGTGGGCTACTCTTCAATCGGCCAATATGTTAAAGACATTATGTCTATTGTAGGTTCGCTTCGAACCTTTTCTTTCGCAAGATTTTCTTTTCCATTATTAGTCTGGATGGAGCATGTTCATCTAGATGTGATTCCTTTTGTAGTTTCAGATTGCTAGTTTTTTGTAGTTTCATTGTGTTATAGTTTTTTTTTTTTTTTTAATTTAAAAAAAAAAAAACCTAATTCTATATTAAGAAATAAAAAATTGTAGTTTAATTTTTTTTTTTTTACAATACTACTACAGTGCAATTCTACCTTTAGAATTGCACTCTAGCAATATTGCAAAAAAATTTGCAATACTTGGGTTCAGCATACCCTGATGTAGAGCACTTTGGGGGTTAAAATGCCAAATTCTTCTTAGATTTGGCATTAGAGCATCCACATCAATGAATGCAAAATCATGTAAAATAGAAAAGACCCCATTTTTACACATTTTGCCTCAAAAATGCTCTACATCAATGCTTCTAAAAATGTGTAAAAATGTGTATATTTTTAGACGAGCTACATTAACCATGTAAATATACACGGTTATTGTAGCTCGTCCATTCATTATTTTATTAATTTCACGTTTCGCTCCTTTTTTTCTTTCTCTTCTCCGTGCTCAACAAACTCAGTAGCTTCTCCTCTCCTCATCTTCTTCTTTTTCCTCAGATGCACATAAACACACCCACACGCAAACACATCCACACAGAAAAATCAACATAGAGATTCACTTGCTCAAAAACACACACACACACACAAGAGATACACAAACACACCCACACACAAACAAACCCACACGGACAAACAATAAAAAAAACAGATCGGAGCTTGACTGGAACAATCAAAGCTCGTGGGTCCTGCTTGTAGAGATCTGGTCAATGCTTGTGGATCGGAGCTCGTAGGTCTCGCTTGATCGGAGCTTGTGGGTATGGATCTTACCTGATTGGAGCCAGTGAGATCTCAGATCTGATAGGTGCTTGTGGATTGGAGCTCATGGGTCTCGCTTGATCGGAGCTCGTGGTTATGGGTCTTGCTTGATCGAAGCCTGATCGGTGCTTATGGATCGGAGCTAGGTGAGATCGGTGCTTGTGACCGAGATGGTGTGGATCAGACTGAGAGGGAGAGTTGATGTGTTCAGATATGGGTATGGAGATGGGTAGAGAGATGGTTATAGAGAGAGAGCAAGAAATTAGAAAAAATGAGTGAAGAGAGAGAGTGTGTGCGTATGTAAAGGGGTAGTTGAGAGTAATAATAAAAATTTTGAGAAAATTGATTATTTAAATAAAAGAGGTGATAGAATAGATAAACTGATATGAGTGTTTTGTAAAAATAAATATATAAAATAGAAAAAGTAGGCTTCTAGTGTAAAAATGTGTATGTATAATACACGAACTGATGTGATTGCTCTTAGCATTCCCTAGTGCTAATGCACTAAGCATAAGCCACCACCATTAATACATTGAGAAGCGTACTCATGATGGATCAAATAATTGTTGTCTAGGCTTTGGGGGGCGTGTCAATTGAAAGATGAATTTGGTTGCTTAAAGTTATGACTTTGAGTAGGGACTGACACTAAATTGGTAGGGAAAGTAATAGTTGGGAGAGAGTTTTTTTAAAGAAATGATATATCCACGATATTTTTACAACAAATTTTAAGTGATAGATTATTACTAGTTGTTATTGTTAGGATAAAAATGTAATTTTAGCATGAAGTTCAAATTTGAACCAATAATAACTAATCATCTATGATTTGTTGTGAAAATGTTGTAGACGTAGCATCCCTTTTTATTTTGAGTGAATTTAAATCAAGATTGGATTTGGTCATACTCATGCATGTATTTGGTATTTGAGAGATGATGAGGCCTACTAGTTCGTTTCAGCTAATTGGATGAGTAATGCTAAGAGTAGAACTTTCGTCATAATTTACTCATGTGGCAAGTTCTAAGTGGTAGAGTAAAAGTTATGGGTTCATAACTCCACCACTCAAGACCTGTCACGTGAACAAATTCTGACAAAAGTTGTGTTACTAACATTAATTACTTGAATTAGATCCAAGGCACAACCTGAGCTTACTATCTTTGTTCTCCCAAAAAAAAAAAAAAATAAATATAAAAAAAGCTGAAAAATATATTGTGTATGCATTTTTTTTTTTTGGTTTTGTATTTTGTATTTTGTATTTGTATTTTATTTTATTTTGGCTTCTAACTATAACGTAACTGAACTACCAACACTCTTAAGTTTGGTTCAGCCAACCTCCTATAATAATGAGTTAATTAAATTTATGATTAGAAAAGACTTAACATAACTCTAGTTTTATTTTGGGATAAAAAAAGTATGAGAAATAATACAAGCAATTTAGGACAACAAAAAAGATAAACGGTCACATGTTACTACTCCTATAAAATATATATATTACTATGATCACATTAATGAATATATGCTAATTTTTTTTAGATTCATTTTATGTAAGGGAGAGAGAGAGGAATTCAAATCCTAAACATCTTCATCAAAATAACATTTTAAAAAAAAACCATGTATCTAGAGGTCATTGGTGGGCATAACCTAATCTTAAACTAACTGATCAGTTAAAGTAGTATGGTTATAATTATATCCATAAAAAAATATTTTAGTTATCTATACTACTATTTAAGGGGCATTCTCTATTTGGATTTCTCAATTTTGATGCTCAAAATACCCTCAAATTTATCATTTTGTAAAACTTAAATGGTAGGGTTAGACATGTAAAAAAAAAAATTCACATTCAAACCCATGTTCAAATGTTTCTCCAAAAAAAAAAAAAAAAAAAAAAAAAAAACCAGTTTCATTCTATAACAAAAGTTTCTGATAACTCCCATAAAAAAAGAAAGTTTCGGATAAAAAAAAAAAAAAAAAACTTTCAATTCTATAACAAAAGTTTTGGAAAACTACTCTGCTAAAAAAATTGAAAGTTAAAAACAAATCCAAAAAACTTCAAATATCGCATCCAGACCCAACCCACGATTAGATTCTCAAAAAAAAAAAAAAAAAAAGGTTATCTTTGACAAGAATTTCAGATAATTACTCTACTAAAAAACTAAAGTTAAAAAAAGATTAAAAAAAATTTCAAATACCACATCCTAACCCAACCCATGTTCAGCCCTATCCAAAGAAAAAAAAAAAACCGTTCAGATTCTTTAAAAAATTAATAATAATAACTAGCCTCTAAGTACGCGCGTGCTCAGAGGCTCTTCTATTTTTTTGGGTAAGGGTTAATTTAGAATATTTATTATAATTTGGGTTTACTACATTTTCTAATCATAAAAAAAATCTAGGGGTGTGATGAAAAATTATTTCTCCACACATGATACTCATCACACCCCTAAGTTTTTTTTGTGATTAGAAAATGTAGTAATCCAAAATTATAATAAATGTTCTAAATTAACCATTACCCAAAAAATAAAAGAGCCTCTGAGCACGCGCGTGCTTAGAGGCTAGTATATATAATGGGTTTTTCTAGATAACGATGGTTAATATATAATGGGTTTTTCTAGATAACGATGGTTAATTTTTTTTTTTTTTTTTTTAACTTCACTTTCCTTACTCATGTTTTCTAATAATGTAATCTAATAATAAATTTATCAAAATTCACATATAATAAAAAGATATTTAGTTAAGTTGTAGCCTTAATCTATAACCAAATTTGTAGTCAATTTTTTTTTTTAAATTATTTGAAGTAATCTATAAAATAGTTTTGTTTTTTTTTTTTTTTTTTGGGGCAATGGTTAATTGGCTTATTTATTCATATGAAGATAAGTTGTATAACAAACAAATTAACCATCATTATTAGAAAAACCCATTATCTATACTACACGTTTGTCTATTAAGATTTATCTGTTTTTTTTTTTTTTTTTTTTTTTTTTTTTTTTTTTTTTTTTTTTTTTTTTTTNAAAAACTTGGGCTTGAGTAAAGGTTAATTAGAACATTTATTATAATTTGGATTATACATTTTCAATCACAAAAAAAAACTTAGGGGTGTGATGAGTATCATGTGTGGAGAAATAATTTTTCACACACACCCTAGATTTTTTTTTTTTTTTTTTTTTTTAACTTCACTTTCCTTACTCACATTTTCTTTTGTAAAAAAAAACATCTCACGTTTTCCTCTCTTTTTTCTTTCAAATCTCTTCCATATTTTAGGGGGAAAAAAAAAGTCTTCTACTATAAAACCACTACTATAACTTCTCCATCCATATCCTTATATTTAGGCACTAACATATTTGATTTTGAAAGAAAATAAAAGGCTAAATTTTAAAAAAAATTAAAATATTAAGGTGGGGAATTGGTGTGACCCTATCCTTATTTAAAAGTTTATCAAAAAAAGAAAAACTACACGTTTAAAAAAATCTCATGTTCTATCCATGTACTATTTAAAAAAAAAAATCCCCCTTTCTATCCCACGTTAAAAATCTACCCAACCACCTGATACATGGCTTGCATTTTTGGATTGGGATTTGGATGCTTCTACTAATTTTTACAATAGTTGAGTATCCAATGTGTTTAAAATTGACAAACTATGATTATCAATACTTATATTGCATTTTTATAAGGTACATAAGTAAATTAATAAGTTTTTTGTTAAAGGAAATGCTCCTAGAAAGATCCTAAAATTTAGTAACTACACATCCACTTTTTTTCCCCCTTTTTGGTGTTGTTGATGTTGTTCTTTTTTTCAACTTTTATGTATGGCAGTTATCATTTTTTGTCTAATCCTAAAATGTAGTTTGTTAATCCTAAAATTTAGCCATATACTACACATCCATAACATAAGTAAATAAAAGCTTAAATTTCAAATTTTATGGCAGGAAATACACATTTCTTTTGGTGTTGTTGTTCTTTTTTAAAAAATTTTATAACATTTATCAATTTTTGTTTAGTCCAAAAATTTAGTTTTTTAGTCCTAAAAGTTAGCCACTTATTACACATCCATAACAAAAGTTAAAAATAGTTGAAATTTCAAATATATCAACAACCTTTAAAACTGGAAAAGGTACGTAACATTTTTTATGAAGTAGTAAATTAATACTTATGGAAAAAAATTTAAATTGAATTTGACATAGAATTATACAAATGATAAATATAGTTTCTATTACAAAAGAAATTTTTTTACAACAATTTCTTAGATAACAACCACTTTATGTTAGGTTTAATACATATAATAATTCTTATAAAGTCTCTCACCCGAACTTATCTAATATTCCATTCCAATGACTCCTCAATGCAATCCAAAAAATTTATGCATACGTGAACCTGAGAGAGATAAAAGAATTAGGGTTAAACCAAATATTAAAAAAAAAAAAAAAACTTTAATCAACAAACCAAAGTTAGCATGTGTGTTATTAAAGATAATAGCATAAGTTTGTTAAAGTTTGTGTTTGATTTAAATTTTGATGAGATCATTTTCCTTGAAAATCCTATTAAAATTGTTCAAAATAAAGATAAATATTTTTTAGAATTTAACTCTATCGTGGACTCTTTAAAATCTTATCACCACATCATCAACTATTTAAATAAATAAATAAAAGAGAGTTAACGTGATACATAAAAAATAAAAAAATAAAAAAAAGAAGGTAGAAATCAAGGTTGCTACATACCTAAATAAAAAAATAAAAAAAATTTAATGCCAAAAACATATACAATGATGGTAAAAAAAATAAAAATAAAAATAAATAAACCTAAAAAAAATTTACAATGATGGTAAAAAAAAAAAAAAAAACTTTCTTAAAAAGAAAAAAAAATACAAAGAAGGAAAAAAAAATACAAAGAAGGAAAAAAAAGTGAGGAAGGAGAAGGAAATAGTAATTAATCATTTATATTTTGACATTAATCAGGGAGTATTGTGGTACCTATTTTTATTTCAATTCAAATTTTTTAAATAAAATGTAAACAAAGGCTACTGAATGAGGTAAGGGAAGTCATACTGTTTAACTGTTTACGAATGATTTTGAATATTTCTTTTGTAGCATAATGCAGCCCTGTCTTTGGATCACAGTACCTACAATATGAAATGACAATTCATTAAGAAGTATAGTGGTAGAGTATATGAAGGAACCATTCATTTCAAAATTACATTTAAGAGAGAGAGAGAGAGAGAGAGAGTTAACATGATACATAAAAAAATAAAAAAAATAAAAGAAGAAGAAGAAGTAGAACGCAAAAAAAGTCAATCATAAACAAAAGAAAACAAAACAAAGAGGAACTTGCAAAAGATAGAACCTGAAAATTTGTTAGAGCCTCTGACAGTAAATGTCTTTAACCTAAAGAAAAAAAAAGGAGGATGTAGACCTAAACTGAATGTCTTCAATTTGAAGAAGAATGAGAGATAAAAAGTGTGATAAAAAACTGTAAAGCGTACGCGAGTTTGTGGGTCTTAAAGTGTAGGAGTTTTAATTTACATATTTATTCTCGTTAGTTGAAAACTTGAAAATGGATATGATAAGAGTATTTTAGGCATAAAAAATGAGGAATCCAAACAAGAAAAACCCCTTAAATAGTAGTATAGATGATTTGTTGTGAAAATGTTGTAGACATAGCATCTCTCTTTATTTTGACTGAATTTAAATCAGGATTGGATTTGGTCATACTCATGCATGTATTTGGTATTTGAGAGATGATGAGGCCTACTAGTTCTTTTGAGCTAATTGGATAAGTAATGCTAAGACTAGAACTTTTGTCATAATTTAATCATATGACAAGTTCTAAGTGGTGAGTAAAAGTTGTGGGTTTATAACTCCATCACTCAAGACATGTCATGTGAATAAATTATGACAAAAGTTGTGTTCCTAACATTAATTACTTGAATTAGATCCAAGGCACAACTTGAGCTTACTATCTTTATTTTCCCAAAAAAAAAAAAAGACAACTTGGGCTTGGTATGGGCTTAGGAGTGGGTTGATGATGGGCCCAGGGTATTGTAGGAGAATGGATTCAGATTTATTTAAATGTTTTTTTATCTTGGCCCAGTGGAGTTTGGCATATCATGGTTGACTGAGCACACTGGTTTGACCGTATAAAAGCTATCCCATCTCATAAGGTCTCATGACACGAGAAAGTCTAAACAACAGTGACAACTAAAAAACAATGAAGTGAGTTAAAATAAGAACCAGTGAAATTTTGTTAACCTAATTATTGTGCAAAATAATGTGATATTATTGTATCTATAACATTACTCTTCATAAGACATGTCTATCATAACATATAAAACCTGTGTGTAGAATGCACACATGTTATGAGATAGATGTCTTGCAAGACTGAATCACAAGATTATTTTTCTTACGGTGGCTTTTGGGTGCAAGGTAGAAATTGCTCAGGCCACTATCAGAATTGTGAGTTTGGGTATGTCTGAGCTGAGCTTGTCACATTTATAAAATAAATTTTGGATCCATAGGTAAGGGAAGGGATGTTGAACGAGATAGTAGAACCCACACATGAGTGGGTCTATTAAATTATGTCCGGTTCCACCTTGATTCTTATGGTTTTTTTTTTTTTTTTTTTGGGTAAAAGATTCTTAAGAATTTGTAGCATATGCTGGTTTCACTTGTGGAATCAATGTCTAAATATTTTCCCATCATATTCTCAATCGCATTGCCCAAAGACTTTTCTTTTTAAAAGTGGGTTGTAAACTTGGACCCAAAATTTAGACCTAGGATGGATTCTTTGAGAACTAAGTTGTGGCCACTGGCCACCTACTGGCCAAGGGACTTGCTCTAGAATATATTTTTCCTGTCTGCTTCTGCTGTAATTTTGAACGTGGTGCTTGCCGTGTCTTTTGCACGTGCTCCATAAATGGTTTACAAAGGCTTTGGTTAAGATTTTTGTGGTCTTGGTTTTGTTGATTATTTTGTCTGCTATCAATATTCCTGATAGTACCATCACACATTTTTGATACGATAGTCACTTTATAAGTATAAATGTTTATGGATTGTGGAAAGATAAGAGCCGGGATTAAAGTTTCTAGGAAAGAGCTTCACACACATACACTTAAATTAAGATAGAGTAAAATTTTTATTTTGTATATAAAAAAAAAAAAAAAAAAAAATCCCTAATAGCTAGTATTTAGTGATTATCAAATTATAAATTACTAAAGCATTGTGTAATCATGGTAAAATGAAAACAAAACTTTTACAAATGCTCAATAATTTCTCTAGAAAGGAGATTGGAAATAAGCCGTACATGATCAAAGTATAGTGTAAAAATGACGTTGGTCGATCAAAATGGACCATTTGAACAAATTATTAAAATAATTTTTTCCTAACCATTGGTCTTTTATTTTTATTTTTATTTTTTTTAAATCCATTTTGAGTAGAGTATGTACCCACTGCCTCCACATCTATATTGATTTATTCTCCTTGGTGTCACCACGTGGATCTTGCTTGAAAAACGTGTCTAGTGGGGGAGGTTTATCGATTTGTTACGTGTCTGTATGTACTTTCCAGAAGAAAATCAATCCCAGATCAAAATAAAGCAAATTAAGTTGAGAGCAAAGTCACTGTCTACCCAATTCCCAGACAAAGCAAACAACACAACACATTCTTATCACAATCTGACAATGGGACAGGGTCAAGAGGTCAAGACCAAGACTGAACCTCAAATTGAAATTCAGGTATTACTGGATGAGTCTCTCAATCTCTACAATTATATGGGAACATAGGACAATAAAATTTCAAAATATTTTTACACCATTTTGTTTTGAGTTGTGGCGAGTTGTGTTTCTGTATAATCTTTATTATTTTATTTTAATCTATGATGATTAACAATTCAACATGTGAATCGTGTGAACATGTGACGAGATTTTGTTGTCTTCTTTGAAATTTCTATTGCTTTTTGTTAACTTTTATACTGTGTTAGACTCATAAATATAATTCCGAGTAGCATTTGCTTTTGCTATAGTGTGTAATTTTGTGGATTGTTAGTTCAACTTATAAAATTTCTATTAGGAATTTGGTTCAATGTCTGCCTATACTAAAAACTAATTAATGTTTTAGTCTGATTATAAAAAACTCGCTTGCTTCCGGATAAAACTCTCTCTTAAAAAAAGTGTGTAATATTTGTTACTAAAAAAATGGTGTAATATTTGTTACAAAAGTAGATGTTTTAAAGTGACACAATAATCAAATTTGATTGCTTGTCTTATTACATAACGCTTTGAAGTTGGTTTACAAATTGTAATGACAAAACTTTGGCTTTGGCAAATTGTAGGAAAGAGGTGAAATATTTTTCTTCTATAGGCCAAAAGTTGACAAAGAAGAAGCTCACAGCGCAGACGATGTGCAACGTTTATATATTGTGCTGCGGCCAGAGTCCGGTGAGAGGACAGTGGAAGAGAAGCAAGACTCTGATTCAGGCAAGGAAGGAGCCAAGAAGGGGTCTAAAGGGAGTGAAAGTGGCTCTAAAAAGAGTGGAATTGAAGGTGGACATGGTAGCCAGGTGAGACACAGTTTGTTCATTGGGAGACTTGGGGATACATGTGATGTGTGTGCATGAAACTTGAGGAGCAACATTACATGTTATCCCAAGTTACTGGCTTTCTGGGAATTTGAAATTTGGTAATGATTATCACACAATAGCAAACTCTCAGTACATACTTTCATGTACTGAAATGAAATTGTGTTTTTTTCAATTAAAATTGTGAAATTATTTTACCATTTCACAATTTTAATTTTCTAAAGAGTGAATATGGAATATACAATAACGAATATGTAATAAGATTTTTCAAATTATCTCAACTTGAGCAGTGGCTGGTACGGATATTAGCGGTAAACCTACAGAAGAGTGTTTAGGAATAATATATCACTGTCTAGAAAATCATATGGTGATTTAAGAATGTAGTTTTGTATAAGATAGATTAAGGTCTTCTAGCAATAGTACTTTCTTAATTTAGAAACAAAGAAACTGGGCTAATGCCAGATATGTAGGGATTAATATCCGATTCTTCCCAAAAATTTGATTTCAACCCCCCAAGAATTAAAGAATGGAAAAATTTGTAATCCATCATTGTGAATTGGAAAATACTTGAAGGCACCAATTTTACTAAAAAACTTTACAAAGCAAACAAACTTACATGACAATGAATGTGACTGATTGGTATCATATTAGTACTATAATAAAGAAATTTATTAATTTCTTTTTTGCGTTGGATTTAAAATTTGACACTATGAGTTTGTGAAGTCTATGTAGTAAAATTTGCAATATCTCTTAACATTACTCTTCTAAATTAGGAATTGCTAATAATAATTGGCAAATTTCTTCTTACAGCCCGAAGAAAGAGAATTATCGATAAATTTCATAATACATCTTGGATTAAGGCAGAGGTTCATTAGGTACCATAATTAGTTTAAGTGTTACCACAAACTGCTTGCTATTTGCATGTGTGTTTGCAGGTGGGCAGTGTGATACTTTCTTAATTAGTTTATGATTGCTTATAGAAGTTTAAGTATGCATCTTAGTGGTTTGTCTAATTGAAGTTTCACATTTCTTCTAATTGAGAAGTAGTTGCTTTGTCATAATGCTACAAGCATACTATACTTTTTCAGATGGTAAGTAAACTTAGTTGGTATTTTTGTGTTTAATTTTTAGTCTTTACATATACTAATTTTAAAAGTCATAATTTTCAGTATTACAAAAGTGGAAACATCAACAATTTGCTTTGCTTAGTTGAAATTGGAAATAATCATGCAACAAATATGGCTAAATTATACTTCATAATGTTTATTTCAGTTATAACTAGGTGGTAACTAGTTGGCATTGATTGCTTTATTTTTATTATTATTATTATTTTTTTATATAATTGTAGGAAGTGAACATTGAGAAGCAACCCTTATTGCGATTTATTGTCATGGGAAGGAAAAGCCTTCCGGATCCAAGCAAGAAAAGTCGACCATATTGGGGTTTTGTCGAGATGGTTACTACCAATATAGAAGATGTGAAGACTGCTCTAAAAGGAGGTAATCCTAAATGGAACTTTCATCTAATCCTAACAAGAAGTAGAGTGGAGACCTGGTTTAAACTCAATATCACATGCTCTGATGTATACCATTTACCAAATGGTGAATTAATCATTTAACTATATATATTCTAATTGTATTTACAATGTTATCCACACAATTCAATATGTTGCATTGCAGAGGAATATGATACTAAAACTAAAGGGCACCGCCGAACCTCTCCTGCAAGAGCATTGGGAGAAGGCATTTACCGCATATTGAGGCACAAGCCTGGAAAGAAAACACACACCCATTTGATTTACAAGCTTGAACTTCCACCCCAAGATGAGAAGAATGAGCCACAGGAGTCGCTTAACATTGAACCGGAAGGTTCATTCCTGATACAAATAAAGAACCCGGATCAGCATGGCACATCCCAGTTCAGAGGGCTACAAAACAAGCGCAAGGCTGTGTTTCCTGCACACCTTCATGGACAGTTTGGACAACTACGGTACTGCCCTGCTGATCCACCTGACTTCTTGAACTACGAAGGATGTGAATTCTTGCTCATATCAGCTTCAGATGACATAGAAGAGGAGTTGGGTTTGGAGCTCAAGACAGAAGGAGAAAGTGATGCGTCTTGTTCTGATTTGGTCAGGACATTTGGAGAGACTGCTTCTACTAGTGCCCTTTTGAAAGGCACCTGGGTTTGAATTGAATCTCTCCCTATCCAGTGCTCTACATACAGATGCAATGCTAGTTGAGATGCTACTACTGCTTCCTTTAGGTTCCATTTTGCTGTGTAGATAATCTTGGTACTAGTTGGGTTATGTAGGTAACTCACGATCATGTATTAGCATGCACAAGAACGCTTTGTATATTTTTGTTTTGTGATTATTAATGTAAAATGGTATCTTTCAGTTTTGTTTTTGTTCGTTTATATTGTCCATAAATCAAATCTGTTGATGTTCAACACTTTCATATTTTTTGGTTCACGCTAGACGCATGCCTTCTGTCTCAATATCTTTTGTTATTAACAAAATATATACATATATATATATATATATATATTGTCTATAAATCAAATATGTTGATGTTCAACACTTCCATATTTTTTAGGTTCACACTGTAGGAAAATAAGGCTAAATGAACAAGTTTGATTCAACAATACAAACCCTAAAAAATTAGCAATGACAAAAATAAATAGATAGAGTTAAAAAGATTTCACAAACTATAAAATCATGCAAAATGCGTTATTTTTAAAGGTTAACTCGTGAACCAAATTGCAGGCTGCTGTTTAATTCTCAACGGGTAGAACCAAATTGGGCTAAAAGGCCTAAGAGAGATTCAAATAAACTTAAGTCCAACCCAAGCACAACTCTAACTCTTAGCCTATTATCTTTCAAGCTATCACTTAAGTGGTGCTGTGGTTTATAAACATACATGAGAACTCATGTCTAACCAATGTGGGACATAAGCACAGTTTAAGAGTTTGAAACACATACTCCAACACACGCTAGACGCATGTCTTCTATCTCAATATCTTTTGTTATTAACAATATATATGTTAACAATATATACACACACACACAAAGCAAGAAAGGAAGATATAAAGGCCGATAGATGAAGAAATAACAGGACAATTTATATATGAATGCATAAAAAAAACTCTTGGGCATTTTAGAGTTGATGTGCTTTGCATTTGATGGCCATTTTTAAGCTTTTCTTTGTATGTATCATAGGAATTTCTATATTTTAGTTTTCTCATGATTAACAGAAACTATATTTTGTATTAAAGAAAAAAGAACTATATCAATTTAAAAGAGCCGTGAGTAACTATATGGTGTGTCTTGGAAATGAGAGACTAGATCAAAGAGACAAACCAATAAATAGAGTTTAAGAGAGAATAGCATACTTATCGATAATTGAGTGTCTGAGGCATGTAAATCAACATGTTCTCCTCAGAAGTTATTTCGTTCCACCATGACGAGACAATGATTTCACCCCATTAGGATTTGATTCGGCCCTTGAAGCAATTTGGCTCCGATAACCATTTCTCAGGATTCAATAACAAGTTTTGGTTGGGTGCACTCACAGTCTAAAGCTTTCAAACTCATTTAAAAGCCAAAATTATAAAAGAAATTTGATTAGAAATAGAAGGGCATTTTTTTTTTTACTTTATTTTATTTTATTTTATCTATAATTTGAGAGATTCATTTGGACATTTGTTTATATAATATCAAAAATGAAAATTTTTTAAAGAAATAAATTGACCATACCAACAAATTATTAACTCCTACCAAGGAGTCTTCCTCCTCTCACTGGGGTATGAGCCCTCCCATGGGTCCTAGATCCTAGACAAGGCTCACACCCCTTGTGAGAGTAAGGAGGATTCATTTTTTAAGAGTGAATAATTTCTCAACAACTAAAAAGCAGTGTAATTGTGAGGTTACTTTACTGTAATGGTAAGAAGTAGTTTAGATGTAGAAGAAGGATAATAGTAGTGCTATGGGTAAACACATTCACAATAAAGCCTAGTGAAAAGCTTTTTATTAGTTATCATCTAGACCTATCACTAACATTACTTTTTTACCTATCATTAATAGCTTGCCACATAGAATTTATTGTGAAAATGTTGTGCTCGTCATTTTAAGCTAGCTTGTTGAATTTAAAACATTCCCAACAATTTCCCACAATAATTCAAATTTATAAAATTTTGAAGGAAGAAAAGGAATCAGAAGAAAATGGACTAAGATGTAATGCTTAGATGTCAATGACAGTTATTGAAAACTTTTTGCTAAAAGCATACTAAAGTATACTTGTACGTTGAAAATTTTTGAAAATTTGAGAAAAAATGGGAAAAGGTAAGGTTTTAAAAAGCTATACATAAAAATAAAAAGTTCATGCTAAAAGCAAAAAACTAATGCAAAAAGCTTGTGCCAAACACACTCCTAGTGTTTACAAGTGAGAATTCACTTATCCTGTGTGAAACAGTCTCTTGAACTTAATCCTAACCTTGCACGCATGTTTGCATCTTAATCCTAACGAGTTCTTGATTAGACGCATTACTACCTTGCATCCTTCCTAGATGTTTATGGGGCTTTAGAAAGTTGCAATCTATAAGAGTGTTATGGGTTTGTTTATGTGCAGTAAGTGCAAGGCAGGGGTGGGCTTCTTGGGCATAAAGCATATTGATTTATGTGGGAGAAAAAAGAGTTTTGGTTGTGACTTTGCTTGGTAAAGCTTGATTGGGCTAGATATGGGTTATGATGATGTAGTAAGACTCACCGAATTTGGGAGGCCGCCTTCACAATAGCCTCAACACCCAGTGTGCAAGGGGTTAAGTTGCTGGGCATGTGCTCAGGCCATCAGTTGTGTTAGCGCGACTTGTGTAGGCCTAGACCATTTGCACAGACAGCGCACATGTATTAAACAGGTAACATGGTAGAGCTATTAATAAGCAATTACGAATGACGTTGTTGATGTGATGGCAACACGAAAAGGTTCCAAGAAAATAAACAGTGGACAAACATTAGGATATAGACTTAGAATGTAGACGTGTTCGTATCCTAATGTGTCTAGTGCAACTAATGCATTGGACACAATCCCACTCCATAAGCAGTTGTGCCATAAAAGCAATTCCTCTATTAGTTCAACAAGTCGATAGGACAATTACCCAACTGCCACTAAAGGCTATTTCTTGCATGATACTCAGTTTTTTAGGATATCATCAACATACATATTGGGAAAAACCGTGAGAGGAAAAACAACATATTTTGTGTATTGTGTGTGCTTTGTAAGCCTTTGTGACTAGTTTTGACTAGGGTATTTCCCAGGTGAGGGTTGTGTAAGGGAGGACTTGTAGTCATTGTACTTTTTCGTAAGGTAATAAAGGGCTGATAGTAATTATTATTCATGTGTTGTGCATGCTTTGATTCACACAAACTGTTGGCTATTTCTTTTGAGTGTTTGGTTGATTCAGACAAAGGACATACTTAGAACCATCACAAAGCAGAGCGTTTGTGGTGAAAATGTACCCTGTTGCACCATGTATGGTTTAGCTAACATCTCGAATTTTGATTATTGCAATTCAAAAGCATCAAGAAGGAAAATATGGGCAGCATAATAAAATTTATGGGCGCATAAAGAGAATTTAGCTCAAGTGGACAAAAAATAAAATTACACTTCTGTGATTTTAAACTGATAAAAATATAGTATAATGCTCAAAAGAGTTGGATTCAGCTACGTACAATGAATTCATGGCTGAGAAATTCATAACCAAAAAAATAGAACCAATGGCCAGAAAAAATATAAAGTCATGTAACCAATTTCAGTCCGCCACATTTCTCCCACATGGTCTAACAAATTCAGTTAGAAATAGGAACTCCTCTATTATCAACAATTTACAATTAACTAGTAATTAATGCAATGAAATGGAATATTCATGAATTACAAGACAAGAACGCTCATGAGAAATGGGTTATCCCTTGGATTTGAAAAATAATATCTATTCCAACAATAGCAAGAACGGGGCAAAATTTTTTTTTCCATATTTCACACTACAATTGTCTCACATGGTTCGCAAAAATCCACGAACTTCAACTAGGAAGTTATTAAGATTTTTCCTGAATCTCTGGTAATTTATACGATCAAGGGTAGAAGAGAGCTGATTTGCACTTATAAGAGACTGCAATGCATTTACCAGCCTTGATCTGAGTGTGGGATTTGCCTGCCTTTCAATCAACTCATTGCCTAATCTCTGTTAAACAGAAAACTTGATGTCAACCCCTAAGAGAACATTCCTTTGGCAAAGAAGGAACTAAAGAGAAGGGGGAGGACCTAAATCATCTTATCAACATTCACACAGAAAATTCATTTTAACAGATTTTGAGAAATTAATTGATTTTGATTGCAGTGAGGCAGAAGTGATATGGCTTAAACAACTCCACCTCCAATCAATACAATATCTGCAAGTTTAAGCAAACATATAATTGTATATATGGGACTATAAAGTTGGATCTCAACAGGAAAATTTCCGGGAGTACCAGACAAATCCAAAGAAAAATATTAGCATAGAAACCCACAGACTAAAATTTCCATCCGAATTGGGGACAAGTTGATTCAATTGGGTATAAAAATAATGAATTCTTAAAAAGTAATACAATTTGGACCTATAAAACTCATAAAACTACATCAAGGATTTAAAAGAATGGTAGCATCACACAAAGAAATCAAGGGGAATACCTGATATAGGCCTTGTTCGCAAAGGATCAAAGGAAGGAGAGCATCTGCTGCACTGCCGACCAGATCAGGACTGAATCACAAGATACACGTAAGAATGTGATGAAAAGTAAAGCAAAAAGGCTAACCTATCTTATTACAGTGGATGCATGTATAAGTGTGTGTTTTAATATAATTTCTCAAAAGAGATTACCACTGAGCTTGGAGAAAAGGATATCTCCTTCTGTTGTATGGACTATGGAGCACAGAAAGTCCCTCACTAGCATTTTTGTACAGATATGATCCCCTTGTTCTTCTTTCTTCTTTTTTATTTTATTATTTTATTTTATCATTTTTGGTAGAGAGGAGAAAAGAAGCATGTTTAGTGTCAGTAGGATTGTCCCGTGCATGCAGGCAAACATATGCACATGGATGTGTGTAGACATAAGAATTTACCATCATCAATTACAAAACCTTGATATAGATAAAGTGAACCTTTCACCTGTAATCCTCAAAAAGGAGTAACTGCAGTAATGAACGAAGAAACCGGCTCAAAATGCCTTCCTGCAAATTTCCACCTGAATCCTTATGTCCAGCAGCATGTAAGCCCAAGCCTGTTTTACCACTAGCTGTCTCTTTGTAGTGGTAGGAAGCAAGAGCTTTCAGAGATCTTAAACACATATCGATTATTTCTGCATCCTATACCATTGACAGGTAAAAAGGTCAACCACAAAGTACAACAAATATGAATTACATTTTTAAAGAAGGCTAGGCAAAAAATTGTGTGTAAGAAAACGTCAAATCATATGCAATGGGTAATTCAGACAACACCCACGCAGGCCGGGCCACCCAGAAGCCCCCTGCCCCCCTCAGGACAAACAAAACCGCCCCCTTTCTATCTGATGCTCTACACCCGTTAGGCTACATTAGTCAATAAAAATATGACGCATTTACATTTTATGGCACATCAGTTTGCTGATATGCAGAGCAATACTAAGTATGATGCTCCAATTGACATCAAATTCTTTTATGTGTTTGTGTGTGTGCATATCAAAGCTACTTCTGTTTACCTGGTGGTGGAGACCAAAATCAAGAGTGCCAAGAACATGTGCAAAGGCTTCGCTGTTTAGCTGTGCAACTGTTTCAGGATAAACCTCTAAGAGATGTGATACAAGAGCAAAGTACTGCACAAGAATGTACAATATATCAGCTTCCCCAAAAATGAAGCAAGGCCTTTTTCTTTGATGATGAATAGTAATTCTTACATCATGACAAAGCTTGGGGTATTTCAGCAGATCCAATGATATCAGAGGGGTAACTATGTGAAGACCAAAATATACAACCTGAAACACCAATAAATTGGGAATTTTTGTTTGTTTGTTTGCCTCTTTTGATGGGAAACGCATTAAATGCTTGCTATCTATGGAATTTCTATAAAGTAACTGCAAAATGAAATTACCTGAGATATATTTGTGCCCTGTGTCTCAATAGAATCTGATGAAAAATCAACCTGCAATATTCATCACGTATAAATAAGGTTCATCTAAAACCTAGAAGTAAACGATCCCATTTTCAAAATTGAAAATAAAAACTAAAAAACATATACCATATCTTTTGAACAGAGGCTTGAAAGGAGTTGAAGAAGAGCACGCAAGTCCTTATACTTCTCGGTCTTTGCCTCACTAAGTAAGCTGCTCGAAAGACTTACCGATATCTAGAAAAACAGTGAAGAAAAAAATTCAAAAGAAAATAATACATCAGTTGTGTAAACCCAACATCATATTAACACAATAATACGAAATGAACCATTTACATTAAGAGAAAAGTAAGAACGACATGGCAACAATAATGATTATGCACTAATTCATTCACTGTAAGCAAAAACAATAAAAACAATTACAATAGTAGAGAAATAATTTCCAACCCACAATGGTAAAGCAATGAATTCCAGAACATAATTAAACATTCAAGTATAACCAGTAACAAGCTACAACGTTTTCCCAGTTTAATACTTTCTTAACATATTAAAAAATTGGAAAAGAACTGTGAACAATAAAGTCACAAACAATTTTTAAGATGACTTTGATCCCAAATGTTAATGTTGCAACACATTCCCTTGGCCTTTGGGAAATTCAGAAGCAGAAGAGGTATTAAAATCGATTATTTGGCTGTTATTTATCCCAGTAACATGAAAGTGCAAATTCTATTGGACATCATACATCACTATTGCATGAATCCTTACCCAAGACGCACAATTTTGAACAGTTCGAATCAGGTTTTTCTTTTTCATCTTTGCTACAAGTTTCTGAGATTTCATTGTTCTTAAAAGGACTAAATCCCTTCTTGATGTCAATAGTAGAAGGAAAGATAGGGTTCGTTGGATCTTTAAAAGGAAAGGCAATTGGAAGGAATTGCTTGTAAGGACAGCTTACTTTTGTAAGCATTCTAATTTTTATTCTCTGCATTACTGTGTTATTTTCCTGATCAGATGGAACTTTAAAGATTAACATCATGCGTGCTTTATTTTAATATTTTTTTTAAATCCTTCATAACCTTCACAGACTGACTGCTAGTTCAATAACCAATATAATTATCAAAAAAACAAACCAACCAGTTAACCTCCAATGTTGGAGGTAATTTTTCAGGCAGAATCTGGGACTGAAACCTGGTCATCATGCTTTTCTATTATATTTCCCATAGGTTGAACCACATACTGCCTTTCAGAGGGAATATATCCTTAAATGTTAATTCATAGTGCGTTTACCCTCCTGCTTTCCCACGAGTCTATTCTAGATATCTATAGGCTTTTGTTTGCATAATATCAGGTTTGTCGTCCATCTTATAAAATTTTTTGCCATCATCATCCACAGCCATATTCATACAAACACACATGGGATAAAATGACGAAAAGATTTTCCTGTGTAGAAAGATTGTTCCAATTAGAACAACCTAAATAGATGGGTTAAATTATGACACACACAAGCACATCACTGATAAACATTTTTTCTTTGACTAGCATAATCAGTCCTCATAAGAGAAGGAAAATAGGGAGGGCAAAGATTTACCTTGCCTATATTGTGGGCTGAGTAGAGCTGAAGCAAACGCATGCAGAAGTCAACAACTATTGCCGTTTCGTGTGCTTCTAGATAACTAATTTGTCCATTTACCCAGGCAACAACGAATTTAAGTAGCAGATAAACAACTGCAGACTAAGCAACAGTTATAGGTCAGAATAGATGAGTGAACCCCTAAATTTCAGAAGCATACAGTTGATTACAGATTAAACCTTAACAAAAAAAAAAAGTGGATGTGGTTCATGAAACCCAATTTTGAGTGCTAAAAATTGAAAACTTGCAAGTAGAAATTATAAGGCAGTAAACCACAATCTCTGAGAAAGTAGAGTCCAGCTAGTGTTGGTGGCACCATGTTTAAGAAAAATTCAGCAGGTAGGTACGAATGCAAACAACACATACATGAGCGATCCAAATATTCATGATTTTTTATAGATACCAAATTGACACTGGACAAAACCAAAACTTGATACAACATGGAAATCTGAAGAACAAAAATAATAAAAATAACCTAGGATTCAGCACCTAGGTTGCTTGGAGTTAGCATCAAGTTGGAAAGAAAACCTAGTAGTTAGCACATAGGGTAGTTAGATGGAGTCAACACCAAACCATTGGAAAATTTCCGAAAGAAATTTTAATTATCATTAATCAAGCAAACTGTAAACTGTCTCCACAGGAGTACAATATTTTGTTTATATAGACAAG
Organism: Quercus suber; assembly: GCF_002906115.3. Taxonomy (NCBI): domain Eukaryota; kingdom Viridiplantae; phylum Streptophyta; class Magnoliopsida; order Fagales; family Fagaceae; genus Quercus; species Quercus suber. Next base: position 403,212 of record NW_027069994.1, read on the forward strand.
TAGGGAAAAAAATAATTTTAATTCTTATGACTTAGGGAGACCTAATTCTAAATGACTTTGGAAAACCCAATTATTGATTACAAAAATAACCTTAACCTTAACCAAAATAAAAATAAAAATAACCTAATTAACTAATAAGACCTAAAATAAATATAATTGACTTTCAAAATTAAATATAACTAAATTAAAATATATAAAAAATTTGTACTTCCCCTATCACAAATATTCATTGTAAAATGCATTTACCTTCCTGTAAACTGCGTAGATAGCAGCGCAATATATTTCATGATAAGTGTTAAGGAAATATTAGTTTGAGAAAGATTATAAGCATGCTGAAAAGTTGACTTATCATAAAGAAAACACAGAGAAAAGAGAATACAATCTATACCTCATGTTTGTAAACTTCAAGAAGAACCAGAATAGGGTTCATTACAGAGAAACCCAACTCATAAATTGCCTTCTGTGTTCGAGGTTCTGAGGCACTTGCCACTCCACGAAGCCGTTCCAACACGCAACTGACCTACAGGATGTCTGTGATGTTATAAAAACAATTATTGTTCTTCACAAACAAAAACAACATAAGCATTAAAAAAGTTTCCTGTCCTTACCAACAGTATAATATCTGGTTGTTGAGCAACACTCTTTAAGTCATTCTTGCTAGATAATTCCCCTAGATATGTTGCCATATGACCCATGAGATCCCTTACGTACCTTTATGATTAATACACAAAAATTAGGCTGTACATAATCACATAAACTCTGCAGATGAATAATACATAAGCGGAAGGAAACCTATAATGGAACTCACTGGTTTGATGCCTCTGAATTTATCAAGCCAGAAGCTGAATGAACAAGTGTTTGTGCAAGTGAACGCTTCAACAGGGAAAGAATTGTGGTTACACAAATTGAAGAATAAGTAACTCACTGGGTCAAAACATATGAGGTTCTTACCTGATGAGCAAGATCCAATAAGAACAAACTCTTTTCATTAGCAAAAGCATTTGCTAGGTTGTGCCATGAATCCTACAGAATATATCAGGAACTTAAAACAAAATAACTCATACTGATTTTTTACATACTGAAGAATGAAACAAATATATTTGTAACTTTTTTTTTCTCCTTATTATAAAACAAGGTATTACATTAAGGGCAAGCTGATTCAAAGAGAGCTCCAATCACTGAGGGTTGCAGACTCCAAAAGAATAAATGATTTTCCATGAATAGAAATCCATGTCATTCCAAAATGCATAGGAATTACATGTATGTATAACAAGATACATATGACGCTTACTTAGATGGGAATAATAAGCCAGCCAAACTCAAATCTTTTATATTTTACATTGACTAAGTTTGTCAAGATTTTTGCTTCAAGACGATCAACGAGACTTCTAAAAGAAGCACAGACTCTAGGCATAGAGATGTGATGGGGACCAAGAGCCCTCCAAAATCTCCTCCTTGAAACTTTTCCCCTTGCACCAAATTCAATTTTTTTATCAACTTTTTTCAAAAAACCATTCCTTAAGTTTAGATTCTCATGAAGCCAGCATAACCCTTGTGTTAACAATATGGTTGATGTTTGATCACTTCATCCAATTTAAATTTAAAATCCTTAATTGACAAGATTTTCAAATTTGACTAGTATGTCACAGATGCACCTGAAAGTTGATTAACCACTTTTGCAAATTGGTTATTTTTTAAAAGTATCCACACAATTTTTATCTGCCTTGTAAATGTCAAGAATTCATAGTCTTACTGAGTCAAGATGAGTAGCAAAAAACACCAGCTTTCCATCTATGGGGGTAGGAATCTTGACTCCCACATTTCATAAATAGTGGGATGTAGTTCAAAGGTATCAGTCAAGGGACAACGAAAATAATCCCAATATTAAAAATTTATGACCACAAACCCAGAGTCCAAGGTTACAAAACAAGCCCTGAACAGCATCCAACTTTTTCATATGAATGTGCATGAGGAGCAAACCATAAAGAGGAAGTAGTATGGCCCATAGCACACAGTGAATCAAGGTTAGCACAAGAACCTTGAAAATTTTACCTAACATACCTAGGCCAGGACAGCACCATCAGAAAAACTGCATATGATATAACTAACATGAGAATCAGGAAAATTAAAAATGAGACTGTAACTTCAGTGTTTGCTTCCCAAACGATAAACAGTCATACGTTTGTCACTCACACGCACATATCGGAAAAATATTCCACAAATTAAAAGCAGTGATTTCTGTATCTACATGTGGTTTCATAACAAGCATGCAAAAGTTCACTCAAATGCTCGATATAACTAAATAATTATTAGAATCAATTACAGGTTTTTTTTTTCCTTGCCATGTGTGGTTTCTAAGGCTTTGTTGTTGTGATTGTTCAGGGTTTACTTGTTTGACAGATCTCAGAAAGGCCGTCGACTGGATGTAATGACACAGGCTGTAAGTTTTTATATGTATAAACATAAAGGCAGATATTCGACTTACCAAGGAAACAAGGTGAACACAAATATGTTTTTCCCGAACAAGTGCATGAAGAAGCTGATAACATGTAAGTGCCTGTCAAAAAAATACAAAAAAAAAATGACAACAGATATTTTTCAGGCAGAAAAATTGAAGACCTGAAATTGATTTTTCATTTTTAAGTCCACCATTTTAATCATTTAAAATCATGATGTAGGATAGAGTCTAGACATTTTCCAATATCAGAAACAAGGGAACATGTATAACTCATCAAACAGGATTTGTTAGATAGTGGGGGAGGAAGAAGGTGAAGTTCAAACCACAGACATAAACACCACAAAGGATGCCATTAGCCCATTACCACTAAACTCCATGTATAACTCATCAAACAGGTATGTAATATATAATACATTAACACAATAACTCAAGATTGATAAAATAATTTCCAGAAGTTATGTCAAATATTAAATGATGCAATTAGATGAAGTTATATTCTACAAAATCTTTACCTATGGATATTTTTTCCTATTTACTCAGGGACATGGTGAATGATCCAGTTTTATTTGTTCTTTTGTGGATTTTGTAATGCATTAAAAATTTTAAACTCTACAGTAAATGAAGCTAAGTTTAAAAACTAATACAGGTGTCTGCAAAATTACATTTCAACAAACAAAACTCACTTTGATAAGAATTACGTTGAAAATTTGGCATTTAAAAAATTGTAAACACATTTATAAATAGTGTTTTACTGCCAAAGTGATTTAAAACAAACTAAGAAAACTTTACATATAATATGAATATAAACCACTAAAAAATCATTTTTTAATTAAAAAAAGAAAAAAGAAAATGAGAGACCTGGACCAAAATAAGCATTGTGTAAGAATATGTAAATAAGAATGCACTTGAGGATCAGGAGAATAAAGAAAATGTTTGACAATTGTAGAACATCAAATAATGTCAAAGTAAATAAGTTATACCTGCAAATCCTTCTCCCCCGGATAGGACAATAGCGTTGTGATGGATACACGAACAATAATGTCAAGCACAAGTTTTCCTTGATTATGCTCCCTGAAAAAACTATGTAAACCTTTTCTCAACTGTTGAGACTGGAGCTGATGATCCTGACTGTGAGTCTCTCTTACTTCTTCAGGGTTCATAAGATATGTACGGGACCATCTTGCAAAGAACCATATAACAGCCTACACAAAGCATTAATACAATTACTTGAACCATGAGAATGGCCAGAAACAACTAGCAAATGTTCAAAGAGGACCACACTCAAAACAGCCTATTATTTCAGTATAAAATTATTTTGTACAGAAGAAGTAATCAACCATTTAATAGGTAATAAAAGGACTTAGAAATCATTGGTATTTGACCAAATTTGATTCAGTTCTTGAAACACGAAGTGCATTTTCTGTCATAGGAAGTGCTTAGATAAAACAAAAGTCATGTCAACCACACAAACACATTTATGCCAGCCCGAGTAAAGCAAGAGTTGACATTTTTCACGTTAAGTAAGGATGCTATACATGTTTATGTATTAAACTTCTCAACAAAATATCACATTTTATTAGTTAAGTTCTATGGCTATGTATTCTTTGCAAACTATAGTTGTAAAGTGAGCAATTAGATTGGATTTGATATCCATAATTGATGAATTGCTATAAGGGGTAAAGTGAAAATGTGAAATGTAGATGGAACAACGTAGTATGGGGCAAAAAGAACATGAAATTAATAAGCTACCTCCAAGAGTCGAGGACTGAAAACAGATGCTCTCATTTTTGGATCTAAACTCTGCTCAGCAAACCCTATAATTGAGCTGCATCAAATGGTAAGGCAACACAAATTAATTAATGCATGTTTGAAAAGGAGAAGAGACAATAACAAGCCTAGTATTTAGGAAAATCATAAATTTCTTAATTTTCAACAAGTGATTTCTAATAATGGTGTGCTAGTTGTCATGGTGAAAACACTATGAAGTAGTACAATGTGATTAATATAAATTATATAATAATAGGTTTGCAATGAAAGCTTATTGGTTATCACGTTATAAATACATATCCAAAGGACCTTTTGATGGCCAAATTTCAAAAACATGTCAAAAATTCAAATGCACCCACATCCATCTTGACAATTAAAACATGCCAAGAAATTTCCATATAATGCCTATTGCCTCCAATGTACTCTGGTTCAAATGGAATTTTTTCCTCCGAAAGAATGGTTAGAAGGTCAGGTGTCCCCACCAGCTGTCAATCTCAGAATAATCTTTGTGATTTTTTTTTAGATCTTCTATATGTGGAATGGATTAGGGTGAGGTGAATATTGGATATAGAAAACAGCTCCCCCTTTTCTTATCTCTCTTCTTATTCATGAACAAATGTAACTTGTAAATCTTCTATATGAATCAGGATTAGGCAAGCAAGCTGATTATTTTGTTTTCTCCTTTATTTTTAAGTTATTTTTATCTTTTGATTGTGTGATATCAAGAACAACGAGAAGTTGCAAGCTATATTGAACTTTACAGCTAGTCAGAATAAACAAGTCCACTAGTGCAGTCATAGAAAGAAAACAAAATACTTGCCTAGAAAGTACAATGACAGGATGTTCATCTGCTCCCATGTTGTCAGTAAAGTAGGTTTGAATAGCATATGGAACCTGAATATAATGTAGCATAAGCAATAAATTAGAATTTGTTATCACAAATCAACTGATTTTAGATACAAAAATGCCACATAGCCCATAACAAAAACTATGCTTGAATTGCATCTAAGACAAACTGACATGCTGATATTTGAAAAAAGGCACTACATAAAAAATTAAAAAAATTATTAAAAAAAAAAAACAAAAACCCAAACATAATGAAACAATTATGCTAAAACAGAACTTTTGCCTTTACATAGTAGATAATTTTCCAAAAAGTGCAGCTATAACATATATTAGACATAAAATTCCATCAACAATTCAGATTTAAAATGAACAATATCAGGTGTATAGATGAAGATACAGAGAGAATATTCAGCATTCCTTAATTGTAAGTTTTCATGTCCATAGTGGCAGAGGTAACATATCAAACAATAAGTTTCACTAGAAAATATTTTCATAATGGAAATCTTATGTGTGAGAGGCCTGGCTACCTCGAATTAGTCACAGAACTTGTGGTTGTCCTCTGTTGTTATGGGGGGTTCAATTTTCTTTTTCGTAGAATCTAAGACTTTCGAATTCTCAGTCGAGGAGGGAGGTACGTATTTCATGTTACGCATTTTTGAGCGAAGTCGGGATTCTCTCCGATCAGTTTTCATGGGCAGAGAAAGCACTAAGTGTTTGCTAGCTATTGTGGAGGATCTAATGTCTAATAAAACTCCTGGTAACTGTGCACAAACCGTGCACAAACCTTTAGGGATGATGAGAAAGTTTTTATTTTACAATTGGGTTCCAATTCACACGGCAGTTTTTTAATGATCTCGGAACTCATCCATGGCCGTCGGAAAGGATTTCTCGTGGTGCCAGAAGGGAAAACTAGAAGTGGGTGGCGAGGTTTTGGATTTCATCTAAGGAAAGCAATTGCACCTGGATCACTTGCCACCAAACAGCCTTTTCACTCTGTCCTGAGACCGATAGTGGAGAATCACAAAACTTTTCTACAGGCAGCGGTGGAGGGTGATCGGAGAGAGGGTGGTGGTAGCAGAAAAGGAAAGCAATTAATGCGAGAGTTTCAAATTTCAACCGAATCAAATTTGAGCAATAAAAGCCATGATATATGCGATTTGAATGCTGGGAAGAAACAAGCAAATTCTAAGGCTAAATTGTCGGTTGAGATTACAGAGAGCAACAGCGGTGTCAACGATTCACCTTTAACGTTGGATGTTGGCCTGAGATTGGAGCGTGGGCCAGATGGTGAGTGGGAGGTAATCTGGTCCAAAGTCAAGGAATTGGGCCGCAAAGAAAAACCCAAAGACAAAAACTTTAAGCCCGAAGATATAAGCCAGTTTAAACCCACAGCTCCCTTCAATGCAAAGCCCAAATTTAATCCCAAGCCCATCACAGTTTGGCGACCCAAACGAAAGCAAACACTTCAAAATGGCAAGACCCAGCCAGATCACTTGATTTCTGCTTCGACGAGCTCAGTCAGCGACCCTCGCAGAGGCGATGTGGATTCTAACTCTGAGCTACCTCCAGCTGATTCCCAAAGCTTGTTGAGGCTAGCCCAGTCGATGAAAGTCTCCGACGGTGCCGGTAGTGACCTTCTCGGCGCCGATGAGCCCGATAATGAGATTCTCAGCTCCGATGAGTCCAATACAGCATTTCGCAGCTCCGATGAACCCGATGAGTCCGATGAGTTAGCAAAAACGTCCGATGGTGAAGAGAAATTGCACCAAGACATCCGTTTGATACTTCAGGAGAATACTGGCAACGTTAGCAAGAAGTGGGGGAATTCAGAACAGTTGGTGCTTGAACTTCGAGATGGAAGAAGAGTGGCGGTTCCGATTCAGATTTCTCTGCCCCCAGGTGAAGTCACAGAGGTATTGGAAGAGCAAACCCAATTGGCCTTGGTCCCCTTGAAGTGTCCAGATGTTGTGGAGGTGTCTTCAGCCCAAGTTGATGAGAATGATGTATTTGTGGAGGATTGGGTCTCAGACACTTGTTCAGAGTCTTCTGTGCTACCTAATGTAGGGGGTTTGTCGCCTCTAAGTGTGGAACAGTTAATGGTAGTTCACAAACTATTAATCTATAGAGCAACCAGCATTTTTCAGCACAATAAATCATATTACATCTGACTAATAAAGCAGTACTTTTATTGTATATATGCAAAATAAACTGCATGCGCTAACAGAAAAACTTGTGAATGGACAAAGTAATCAGAAAATTCCATATTGGACTATTGGCAACAGAAAAGTTTAGAAATAAGCAGAGATTAACCAGTTACCAGGGGTGTTTCTCCCTCCCCTTCATCAGCAAGTACATGCCCAGCAATCAGTAAAAGTGAATAAACTTCTTCCAAAGTTTCTGTTGGATCAATAATGACCCTGCCCTACAAATGAAGTGGATAGCTTGAGAGATGAGCAAAAGGTCTACAAATTTGTTTATAAGTAAATCAATTTCATTCAGAGAGGACAATAAATGTACATGAAATATGTATCAAACCACTCAGTAAGAAATTACACCCTCAAATATATATTGTTTAGAAATTCTAAAAGAGTACATTAGGGAAGATTGCCTAAATTAATTGACCAGTCATACATTCTTAACATGGACTGCTTGATGACATGGTTTGGGCATTTAAAATTGAATGTTCTGCTATTTCTCTCACGCCAAATTTTTCACAATACACACAAGAAACAGTAGTTGCAACTTTCGAATATCTAAGACAATGAAAGCTCCCTTTCCAACAACCTAACAACTGAATCACCATTTTTAACATAACCCATGATATCCCACATAGAAAACGACAAGAATGATCAAATATCCTTCACCACCCGTAGTGAAGAATAAGGCACTCAATTGATTCCTCCCCCACTGTTCTTGTGCATACAATACCAATTAATAATCAAATATTTCTTTTCCAAACCCACCATTAAAATTTTTCCCAATGTTGCTGCTGTCCATGCAAACAAAACACCTTTCAGGCACCTTTACACTCCATATAGTTCTCCAAGGAAAAATAATCCCAGTAGGACCCCTCAATGCATTGTAGTTTGGGCGACTTTGAATTTTCCTGCCTTTCAAGGTCTCCAAGATATTTGATCTTCCCAAGTTGTCTTGAAGGGAGACTTGTTAGAATTATGGTTACATGATTCAATTTACCATTTCCTAACAGTTTAAGTTGTTGGAACAATCGATAATCTAACATAGTATCAGTGATTACCATGGTATCTGAGCAAGAGATCTTTAGTTCGATCCTTTTCTTCACTCTATCTCCCATTTAAAATGTTAAAAATCTCATATGTTGGGTCCTACTTATTAAGGGTGAGTTTAGGGCCACACGTGGAGGGAGTATTTGAATTACAGTTAAATAATTAAATTCATCATTTCCTAATAGCTTAAGCTTTTGGGACAATTGGTAATTTAACAAGATTAAAATACAATAAATAAAATAAGGAATCCACAAATTCCAATTCCCAATCTTGGATTGACCAACTAAACTGAGGGTTCCAATTTCACCCATCACTCAAATAAGAAGCTATTACGTGTTCTTATCTGCAATTCAAAATAAATCCGGAAATACATCTTTAAGACAAGCTACACCAAAAATCATACCAAAATGGAACTGGCAAACTGTCCCCTGACTAATCCAACCTTCTCCTCCTCGAATAGATTTCCAAAGACTTGCCCCATGTAAACCCCTAACCTCCACACCCCATGATTCTCCACATTTAGTACATATAAATTATGCCTCCAAAGATATATTTTTCAACCCCAAACCTCCACAACCATTTCCCTAACAAGGCTTGATTCAAATTTCTCAACATACAAATCCCCAATCCTCCCTCCTTCAAAGGAGAACAAACTGTCTCCCAATCTGTTAAATAGAATTTCCTAACATCCCCATACTAAATCTCTTTGGAGATTCTCCAATCTATTAACACTATGAATGGGCATTTTAAAGAGTGACATAAACTACGTTGGAAGAGAATAAAATGTACAAATAAAGAACCTTTTGCCTAAGAGACTCAATGTCATGTCAGAAAGTTAGGTAAAAAAAACTTTTCAAGAACAAAAGTCAAAATTTTTCAGACGATACCGCAATCCACAACAGAAGTGACAATATGAACCTTGGTTCAATTTCCTATATTTGGCTAATATTTAAGGCCTGTTTTCTATGCAAAATATAATAATTGTCACATAACGCAAGCTTAGATAGGATACAACTAATGTAAATCATAATCTGTCAGAATACATGATTTTTGCAGGAAATAATAACCCTTACTATTTAAATCGTTATGATGAGCAGAAAATATTTGTTCACAACAAAGAAGTCCTTCAAATATGAAGATAAAAACCACCTGATTAAGCCGTGCAAAGCGTTCAGAAAACAGCCTCGTGAGCAAAGGAATTGCAACATGAATTGCTGCTCTCGCAATAAGAGCATAAGAGCTTAATCTTTCATCCATGGCTGCAAGGACCATATACTAGTTTGTAAAGTGAACTAAAGCCAAAAATGAAGGATAAAGATGATTATTAAACAAAAATAACTACTTAAATAATGTGTCCTCATCGTTCAACACTAACTGAAACCTGGTACTGTCATTAACAACTGAATCAATAATGAGAGCTAACAAAACCCAAGAATACGGAAGATTTATCTTTTTCCCATACCAGAGATTGAAGATTGAAGGTAGTCACCATCAACATCATCCGTCAAGGCTGAAGAGGCAGCTGCTATATCACATATAACATTCATGGTCATGACCAGATAAAATGCCCAAAGAAATTGATTGCAAAACAAAAAAGCAAGGATAAAGCGACATAGTAACATGTCAGAACTACCTTTTAGCTCAGACTCTACAATCAAGGCGAAGAGATTGCCAGCAGCATTTATCCCTTCAGGAGGAAGCATTGCATTCCCACCGGTACTATCCAATGGCTGAATACGAATCACAAAGATTCTTAGTTCTAAGGCAATGTCAAACAGCTTACAAACTAAACGCATCACAACAGTCATATGATATATCATAAATATAAAATGCTTTCATCAGTAATAATGCTAGTAAGCTAGAATCATCAATGAAACTACCATGGCATAGATCACTCTCATCATCTTTCAAAACAGGTAGCAATTAACTACCTATTAAATATGAAAACAATGTCCTTGTTGCACACATATGGTAACAAGATAAAATATGCTAAACGTGTAATAGTTATAGATGCTTATTATAGTGCATTAAATACATACCACAAGAAGAGCAGTCCAGGTATCTAACAAGATATCACGTGCCTCCCAGCTCCATGTCTCCTCTTCAGGGTAAGTAGACATAAGGACTTTAACAACCTCACACATCAACGTGGATAATAGGGTAAGAGTGCCAAAAGGCCTGAACATCACAGCAAAAAGTTCAGATAAGACAAGATAATACATCTTCAAAGATGAATACTCCATTATATGAATAGCCCCTACAAGAATGATAAGTAATTCCTCATTTATACTCCCTGTGTACATTAAGTATTTCCTCTTCATCAACAAATTTTATTACTTAAAAAAAATATATAAATAAAAAATTTATAAGTAAAGAACTAAGAACTGCAATAATAGAATACTCTGTGACTAACCTTATGGACATTAAGAGCTGGTCAAACACAAAGGGAGTTGTTACATTTGCAATAGACAACAATGCACGGCAACCATCAAGCATTTCACTGATCAAAACCAGAATGAATGTGAGAGTTCGTTGGAAAGTTACAAATGTGTGCATATATATGGATGAAAATAGGATATCTGACCTTTCACTTTTTCCACATCCAATTGCTTTTGCAACAGCTTCAGGTGGATCAATCCATTCAATTATCCCAGAAAGCAGCTGTAGCAAATGATGTTCATGCATTTGCCCATTATCTACATCAATGAACAGCATACTCACTAAAACATATGTTTTTCCTAATCAAGGGTCCCTATCTGATGAAAGACAGAAGCAAAATATATTTTTTTGTTACTGAAACATAAACTTCACTTGCCAAGATCAGATAATTAGTCAATTAAGTGTTGAATATTCATATAAAAGAATCCAGAAATTTTGGCAAATTTTTTAATTTTGAACTGAAAGTTTTCCTCAGCTGCTCAGCCTATTTGATTGACCATCACACAACATGAATGCACAGGAAGAGACAATAGCCACCTAGAAGTTACAACCTGAAAATATATAAGATCTGGAAAATCGAAAAAAGTAGGGATTCTTCCAAAAGCAGTCTTCCAACCATAAAACGATCTAAAAACCAGCTTAAATTTATCCCCAGAAGTTCAGCGCTGTCAACGGTTCTATTACTCAATTCTTGCCAATTATTCCTTCTGTTCCTCAGCCTACAGAGTATTAGAAACTACTTCCACCAGCTCCCCTCACCTGGACAGGTTCTTACACCTTACCCATCTGCCACTGGAAACACAACTTCCTGTATGACCTAGCATCTATTTTAGGTGCCATCACTTCTCTCTCTTTTTCCTCATCTCAAGGCTCCTCAACCAAATGCTGCATTTGCTCAGTTGGGAGAGCCAAAGTACCATTCAGTAGTGGTTGGGCAGTGATCTTTGTGTCAGGGGTAGAACTCAAAAGGATGGCCAATGTTGTCTTAATAGCTAAGGCTTGCATGGAGGTGGCATTGCAACCACGTTTAATGTGACCTGATTAGTTTCAATTCATTCTTTAGTGAATACTTTGGAAAATTTGGTTCTTCTCCACTGCAACTTCTGGCCTAATATTCTGGGCGTGCCATGGGGGAATACTTTTTCGCATAATGGAATGCATGCATCAATAATTTCTGATAGTCTTAGTAAACAGGTGTGGCATATTGACAAATGTGCGTTACACTGACCAAATTGTAGGGTTTCTTTGGAAAAAAAGACTGCTATGGGTATTGCCTTGCGTGAGAACTGACTATGTGTTGAGAGAAAGCCACCTTGGTGTTTGAGAGTGGAGGAATTCTATCATGGAGATCCAACAGTTTCCGCACTTCTTTCATCCTTCTGTTGCTGCCGGATGCCCTCAAAGCTTAGGCTTCACCATGCACGGAAGAAGAACCTCATCACTGCTTTAAATGAAACCTTTGTTGCTATTAGCATGATCTTGGGTTACTTTTTAAGGAATTTTAGGGTTTTCTGGATGCAGAAACTTCTGAAAGTCGTATTGTTTTGGAGATCTTCTGATTTTCCTGGTATTTTGCACAAATTTTTAGGTATTTTCATCAAAATTGATCGTATATTGGACTGAGTATTTTGAAGGCTGTTTTGGGGTTTTATTGGCTGTTACTTGTCCACCAAAGAATTGTGGGGGCTTATTTACTGGATTGAATGCTGCTGTGTCTTATTGTACTTGCCCAGATACATTGGTCAGAATCAAGTGCAGAAACGGTATCATTAAGAACTGGTAGGAGATATCCATCATTTCTCTATCCCCACGCAATACTGAAAACCAAGAAGATGCCCACCCTCAACTACTCATGTTATCCTATTAAGTACCTCCATGGCTTCATTTGGGGTATAAAGGTACCTAAAAGGGTGTCTTTCTTTTTATGGACAGCAACTCAGGACAGTATTCTTACCATTGACAATCCTGTTAAAAGAGGTCAGTCCCTGGTTAATCAGTGTTGCTTGAGCCGTTGTGCTAGGGAATCAGTGAATCATCTTCTACTCCAATGTAAGTATGCTCATGCTCTATGGTGTGAAGTCTTTTTGATGTTTGGAATCCAGTGGGTGATGCCTAAGACAGTTACCTTTCTTCTTTATGGATGGAGGAATTGGTTTGAAGAACATTATTCAAACATCTAAAATATGGTTCAAGGTTGTCTATTGTGGTTAATCTGGCGGGAACGTAATACCTGTATTTTTGAGGATACGGATAGACCTATAGATTTGTTGAAGTCTATGCTTGTTGGGACTCTATTTCAATGGTCTGGAATTTGGGGTGTCACACAATGTATTTCTATTTCTGATTTTCTACCTTCCGTCAATTTCTCTTCTTGAGTTACGTGTAATTGTTTTAAGTACAGAGTGTTCACCATCGCGAACATGATACACTCTTTTTTCAATAAAACTTTGATCGCCTATCCAAAAAAAAAAAAGTTACCTCCATGGCAAAAATGAAGAGGGGAAGAAAATTCATCTGTTAGCATCAAACCTCTAGAACTTTGAAAAAGCTAAAAAGAAGAACTACATTGACCAGAATGGAGAATCTGACTGTTGCATTGCAAGTCTATATCTGTTTGTTCCATTTATCCCCAAAACCAAACCACTCTAACACATAAATTACAGTGTCCCAATTTTCTTTGTTGTTGGCCTTTTCTACATCCAGTTTATAAATCACTCCAAGTGTTTTTAATTGGATCTTACTACTAAAGAACACTCATTGGCTACACAATAGAGTGCAATCTTTCAATCCCTCAACAAAGACACTATAAGAATTCAATGCCAATTTACCTAACACCTCTTCAAATGGTTTGCCAATTATTAGCCAAAAGTTCATATGCAGTACCTATGTTGCAGACAGCACATCTTATTGGATTGGGTTTCTTATGTAGTTGGATTAGTTTGTCCTGCATCAACCTACCAAACTAATATGCCAAAGATCTTTTTAAGTCAAGAAACACTAATTTCCCACTTCCTTTGGCACAAGAATAGCAAAAGAAGCATTCACACACTTTTTGAATATAAGGTAAATAGAGAACTCCTAAAAAATAATAATGCAAAAAAAACCCACACACACACATTGTACCTTCCTTCATCATCCTTAACAAGTTTGGTAAAAAGCCATAGTAAACAGATATAGGACCTTATCCTCTAACAGCCCTAATAACAACCTTTATCTTAAGGGCCTCTACGAACACCTCCTACCCTCTACTACAATAAATTAAAAAACCATCCACTCTAGGTCGCCAATCAAACATCTCTTTATAAAGATGTTCTCTAAACCAAATTATCTCTTTCTTCACTTATCTTTCCTTCAAAAAAAAAAAAAAAAAAGAGCACCATGAAGTTTTAAATTCCTGATAAAATATGCTCCTTCACGATAACTCCTAAGGGACCTAAACTGATGGAAATTTCATGTTATTACCATCCACTACAAGCTAGAGCACCTTCAATTTTTGCTAACAAGTCTCTCTATTAGAAATCAGATTACCAAATCAAATTTGAGTTCCTCCCTTCTACACCATCATCTTGAGATAAACATGAACTCCCTTCTTTTGCTTTTTTTTGATAGGTAAAAGCTTTAAAAAAAAAAAATGCAAATGAAGGGAGTTCATGTTTATCTCAACTACCTTCCTTGGCACCCAACTTCCAAACCTCATCTGGCACCCTACCCTTTCAAATCCCAAAGTCCCCAAAGATGTCTTTCGATCTTAATGAGTCATCTTTAAAGGCTTTATTCTTGTTCAAAAATTGCACTCAATCTCTATAGAAATTCTACATTTTACAGATGTCAACATTCCTGTCATAATTAACACGCTATGAAGGATTAAATTTCTCTTTAAAACTTAAAATTTAACCTATATTTTTACTAGGAGTAAACCCTTTGAATCCTGACACGTCACTGGTGAGGTGATTTAACTACTAAAGTAACAACATGACACCTCATAAGGGAAATTCATACTTTGAGACTTTTTTAGCTTAGCAAAATAAAGTTTATCTTTTTCCATAAAAAAATAATAATAATAAAATTTTATCTCACATCAGATATGAAGCTTATGTAGTTTATCAAGAATATATTTGGTAGTTAATAAACAATTATATATTTATAAATAAATAAATAAATCCAAAGAAAGCCACAGTTTTAATTTCTTGGTAACAAAGTTGCTCATATTAAGAAGGAAAGCTGAAAGGGAAATATCATAACAATTATAAATGAGTTCATTAAACTAGAATTCATTTTAAATTACTGTAATTTAACTATAAATTCATACATATGACAGTAAGAGACACCTATTAGTATTTATAAAATTCTAGAGAACATTTATACAGAGATTATTCAACAAATGACAGATGACAGCATCAAAACTTTATTTATACAAGAGCATTAGATCTGCATCAACTACAAGCTCTTAGTTGTAAGTAAAAAAAAAAAAGGACATTTGAATAGGCAGGAACACTTGTACCAGAAAGAAAAATAGTTCCTGTTAATGAGCAGAACTGCACAATTAGCTTTCGAGCAGAGACTGCAATAGGGCAGTCAAGCCAGTAACCTTCACGTGAAAATTTTTGCCTAAGTGCCGCATATAAGTTCACAAGCCACGCAATATGGCCACTTGAAATCAAAACATCACGCCAAGCAGGACCAGGCTACAAGCAGCATAAAAAGAGAACCCAAAAAATGTAAATGACTAAAAACATAAGGAGTTTTAAATTATTATATGATCTAGCAAGAGGTTTGTACAGAACATAAAATGAAAATTATAGACAACACAGCATTGATGTAGACTATATTATTAAATTGTTAAGATTGGCTTTTTGATCCAAGTATAAACCCCTTCTGTTTTTTCTTTTTCCTTTTTTGATAAGTAAGATGTTTTGTTGGAAAACAAAAACAACAACAAAATAAAACCTTCTTCTTTTTTTTTTGTAAAGAAATTTTGAGGAACTTATCTGTCAATTATAAATGCTTTTAATCAGCACGTTTAGTTTCAGATCAATCTTACACACACACACACACACACACACACACAGATCATTACCTGCACTAAGGTACACTCAGATCGCTTAGATGAATCAATATCAAGCCTAGCTCCAGCAGAGAAAACATTTATACTGGTTTTCGTGCTATTATTATTTAAATGGAAATCCCAGTTCAGGATCTGAAGCATGAGACGCAATGCAGCATTACAAACTTTAACCTCAGGTACTTCAGATTTGGATTCCACTATCCTATTAGTGACACTTAAAGCAGCATCTCGAGCCCAACAGTAGAACATCTATCATTAAATAGTATCAAAACAATGACAATGAATGTCAGAAAGGGGGTAAAAAAAAGAGACCTATTAAAGCAGTCCATGTGATGACAACAGCTCATTCTGGAAGGAAAAATACCATATAGTAGGAAAAATGCTTTTTTTTAAATTATTTTTAAAAAGGACACAAAACAGAAACTAAAAGAACCTTCAAATAGTCAATCTCTAATGACCGCCGGCATTGCTCATGAAACTCCCTCGGAAGGCCCATGGCACTTGAAGTAGAGGGAGAAAATTCAGATACCTGAAGAGAAAGATATGCTTAGTCTTAAATCTTGTGAAATGATAAAAGCTGAAGCAAAAACCTGTCAAAAGTTAGTATTATAAAACGTGATAATCTATGAAAGTGAAATATACCAAAGATTCCAGAAAATTAACTCCAGTGAACTGCACATCTAGACCATGAATGCCAAGGACAGCCTGGTTTACCTGTAGCTGTCAAAGTGTTAGACATGACAAGAAAAACATTGAAGGTAAATTACCCAACCTATGTGTCAAAACTTCAAGGTTAGATGCTGCACTTGTGTGGTCATTTTTTTATGTTTAGTTAAAATAAAATGCATTATTCTTGTAAAGGAAAAGAGTAAGAAACAGAGATAATTTTTTTTGCTCAACATGGAGAACCTGAGAAAATAGAGAGATGGCTTGGTCAACAGAAGAGACAATATTCATCTACTGAAATTTATTTTGCTTTTGAATCTGATTTTGATGAGTTCTAGACTAGAACAACTATGAAGCCAATTTGTGTAACACTTGGAAATGTGAGATTATCTTCTAGATCACAATTCTTGACACCAAGGACAAATAGATTTTGGCATGATACTTTTACCTCCCTAGAACCAAATTCATAAGGTTTAATAGCTTTGGAAATTGGCTACAAAAGTGGCACATTCATGCTTGCGAGTTGCAATATGAAATATGGACAAGAAAGCAGGGAGTGCAGGTCCAAGGTAGTAACAGACCTCTACAAATGAGCATTGGATTTAGACAAATTTTGCTTCTAACCCAATAAAGACAATAAATACTATATTGGATCCTTCTAATCTTAGTACATTCTGGGTTTGAAATAACCCAGAATGTTCTACTAGGGAGGATGTCTATATCCTCCCACTACATATCATGTACTCTTCATTCTATAAACAGGAGAAATTGTTGTTTAAAATTTTTATATTTTGGTCCATTTTCATAGTTTCAAGAAGTGCTCTTGTTACCATTGCTTAAGGTGCATTCTTCAAGGCCTCTTGGAGTCAATCCAAAATAAGACAAGGAAAGTTCTTGGTGTGTTTTATCAATCTCTTGCACAACCTATCCATTCATAGTGTATCACAACACACACACACACACACACACACATGCACGTATTTATGTACGTATATATGTATATTTATACCTGGTTAAAAAAAGCCTCCTTCTCCACAGCTGTAGTATCAAGCCTACACAAAATACAAAAAAAAAAATATATATATATATATATATATGGTGAATTTAAAAGCAACGTTTTGTTCTCTTAAGACACTAAGCAGGAAATCAAAGCAATTGTAAATTCAATGTTATTCCCAAGTATAATGAAATACAAAAATGCAACAAAGGCTGGTAAAATTTGCATTTATGCACTCGAATAATTTAAGTACCAGTACAAAGCATTTTCATCAAACTCAATCCAGATGGCAATAGGTCTCACAAATTTGCTTGTGATCCACATAGAAGGCAGAAACTAGGCCTGGATCAGACCATTTTCATCAAACACAAAATAAATAATAGAGCATTACATAAAGAATGGAAACTCATGTCACATATTTAGGGTTAGGGAAATGGTCAACATCCATGTAAAATAAGGTGGCAATATCATAAGATAAGATGGACCAGCTGCCAACAAGGACTGCATTCATATGCCTCCTAGCAAAAAGTAGAACAAAAAGAAAAGGAAGGGCATACACTTGTTTTACTGGCTCTGTTAGGAGGTTACATATTAGATAATGCACAACTTACCAGCCCCTTTTCATCAATTGAGCAGCCACAGAAGATACCTTTGCCAGGACAAAGCCCTCCTTTGAACTAGCATGTTGCATAACAAAGGAGAGACAAAAACTGCAAGCAAAATATACTTATTTAGTGGATGATAAAGGAAGTTTGATGTTGCAACAAAACTAATTACTATAGCCATCACTAGAAGAATGACTAAGGTCTGTTAGAAAGAAATAATGTTATGGATAGTGATAAGAAATGCTACAAGGATAATAAAAATAACAGCATGTAAGTCAACCTAAGCAAGCTTCTCCTGTCATCAGCTGTGAGGAAACCCCATTCCCTGATAGCTGCATCACGAATTGCTGCAGCAGCTTGAAACCTTGCATCAGGCACCTGAGAATTCTCTGGATAGACAAAACAACTATCAGCAGGAAAGATGGGCACTATAACCTAATTTGTCAAAAAAACTGTTATTAAAGCTAGTTGTGCAGCAAACAAAGGTTTTGCATATTATAAGAATCAAACCATTAGAGCATACCCTATTGATTTCTCTTTTCTTTTTTTTTCTTTTTCTTTTTTTGATAAGTAAAGAAAATTTTATTCAAGAACTTAATAGTGAGTCACCCGAGTATACAGGAAGTATACAGCTGGGGACCAACAAAATCAAATACATAAATTACAAGCATCCATCAAATCATAGACCGAAGAAATAGAATGACTTCCTATGATAGACATCCAATCCAATAGAGTTTTAGAGAAGAAAAGTTTTAAATCAGCTATAGTCCTTTTAGAATCTTCAAAACACCGGTTGTTTCTCTCCTGCCAAATGCACCACATCAAACAATGAGGGATAGCCATCCAAATAACACCATTACGATGGTGACCAAAATTTCCTTGCCAACAAACAAGGAGCTCAACTACAGTCTTCGGTATCGCCTAGTGGACACCAAACAAGGTGAACACCATAGACCACAACTCACAAACAATAGGACAATATAGTAAAAAATGGTCTACCGATTCTCCGTTACTTTTGCACATATAACACCAATCTAGAATCAACACCTTCTTCTTACGTAAATTATCAATAGTCAAGCTCATTCCTAAAGCTGCAGTCCAAACAAAAAATGCAACTATGGAAGGAACCTTTTGCTTCCAAATACTTCTCCAAGGGAAGGATTGAGTGCATACACCCAACAAAACCTTATTGTAACTGCTTACCTCAAAACCCTTGCTCTTAGCAGGTGTAAATACCCTACTGATTTCTCTTGATGAGAAACATCATAGGTAGCCCCTATGAAGACTTCTAAGACACAAGGAAAGGCTGGTTCTAGTACTCAAGCATTAATGTGAGATTTTCCAGATGATGGAGAGTCTCTTGGGGCGTTGCTTAGCTGGTCTAAGTTAAATATATTCTTATTTTGTTCTATGTCTTGGCTACATTGCTGTTAGTTGAGTTTTAATTAAGTTTTACTTAAGTCAAAGTAATGTGGTAATTTCCAAATGTTCTGGAATTGGCTGTACCAGAGAACCATGCGTCTTATTTCAAATTTTGGAATCCTTTTCTATTCTATGTCACTCTTTTGGTACTTAGTTTAGTACTTCTCTTTCCTTTTCGTTTGGAATCCTTGTCTTCGTTAGAGACAGACTAGGAACAACTTATACTTTTTTCTTTTGATAAGTGGACTAGGAACAACTTATATAAAGGTTTCTATTAACCTTTTTTTTTTTTATTAATAAGTTTGAGTGAATGATTGCCTTCCCCTTCCTAGGCATAATTGTGTTCTCCTTCCTCAGTGTGATTGCCTAGGGTTTATCTTGTTCTTTTTTTCTCATTCAATCAACCTCAGGCTCACTTAACAAGCTCTTTTTCTTAAAATCAATATCCCCAAACTCCTGTTTTTACATTGCTTCAAATTTTCTTTCAATGCTTTTAATTTCCGAGCTAATACATAACTAAGGGTTCTAGAGAATGAATACCCATTCCACCACTAATGAACTTTATCCACAAAACCCTCCTCTCTCAACCACATGTTTTCAATTTTTTTTTTTTTTTTTTTTTTTTTTTTGGATAGATAACAAAATAACTTTTATTAGAAAGGAAAAAAGCCAACCCAAGTACAATGGAAATGTACTATAGAGGCAAGAATCAAGAACCCAGATTACAAAATCAATTGAAACAGGAAGGAAAAACATGAATATGTTGGCAACACTAAACTCCATTCAAGGAGAGTAAAAAATAAAACAGCCTTAAGCTAGAGAATAGACCGTTCACAGCCTACAAAGCATCTAGCATTTCGTTCCCTCCAAATACACCACATCAAACAGTGCGGTACAAACCTCCAAATAGCTATATTTCAATGCCGACTAAACTTTCCTTGCCATGAAGCTAACAGCTCAATAACCCTATGCAGCATAGTCCAATAAATACCAAACAAACACAAGATCATAGTCCACAACTCATAAGCTATAAGGCAGGGAAGAAGAAGATGATCTACCGATTCCCCACAACTCTTACACGTATAGCACCAATCAAGAACTAGAATATGCCTATTTCAAAGATTATATATAGTAAGAATCTTACCTAAGGAGGCAGACCTAGAAAAGAAAGCTACCCTAGGAGGAACCTTCGATTGCCACACCATTTTCTAAGGAAAAGATATGATAGAAGTAGGGTAAAGAAAATGATAATAACCTCGCACCTCAAAGCCTCTACTCATAGCTGGCTTCCAACAAACTTTGTCAGATCCAATAACCCACACATTCGTGGAATAGACCAAATCCATAAACAAAGTCAAGGATTCTAATTCCCAATCATGCACTGGAAAACAAAACTGTATATCCCAAAGTAGTCACCCCTCAGAAAACTACATGACCTCCGCAATGGAAGAATCTCGTGCCTGACTAATGCGATAAAATTTTGGAAAAGCCTCCTTAAGAAAACAATCCTTACACCACACATCCTCCCAAAACTTCACGCAAGTACCATCTCCCACATCATATCGAAGGAATTTAGAAAAGTTCAACCAATTGCTTCTAACAAATTTCCACAGACTAACACCATACACCCTTGTCACAAGTTTCATGTACCAACCACCCCATTTATTCCCATATTTCGCCTCTATAACCCTCCTCCAAAGGGCATCCCTCTCCGTTCCATATCTCCACAACAATTTGCCTAACAAAGCAAAATTAAATCTTCTCAAACACCGAATACCTAACCCACCGTACTGCACTAGCTTACAAAGCTTAGACCATTTCACTAGAGGTCTTTTTGGATTGTCACTAATACCACTCCAAAGAAAATCTCTTTGTAATTTCTCCATGCAATTAGCCACCTTTGCTGGAATAGGGAAAAGAAAGAGGAGATATGTAGGCAAACTGGAGAGAGTACTTTTTATAAGAGTTAGCTTACCCCCCTTGGATAGATACAACCTCTTCCACCTAGCTAATCTCCGCTCCATCTCCTCCAAAATAGGATTCCATACTGTCCTCTCTTTGAAAGTGGCACCCAAGGGAAGACCCAAATATTTCAGAGGAAGTAAAGATTGCCTACAACCCAGCATGCCCACTAAATCCTGCATATTATGCACATCCCCAATTGGTACTGATTTCAACTTCCCCAGATTAATTTTTAACCTTGACACCTCTTCAGATTTGGAGAGAATCCCACGCAAAACTGCAATTTGCCTAGGATCCACATCACAAAAGATAAGTGTCATCCACAAACAAGAGATGAGACACCATCAACAAAGAACCAGCCGATTTACCACCTGAGAAGCCCGAGAACTAACCCGCTGTGGCAGCCACATCCACATACGACTCAAAGTCTCCATAACAATATCAAATAGAAACGGGGAGAGAGGATCACCTTGGTGAACTCCCCTAGAGCTCCCAAAGAAATCAGATGGGGTACATTAATCAAAATAGAGAACTTGACAGTTAAAATACAAAACATAATCAACATGTTTTCAAATTTGAATGCACTTCTACCCCTTTGCATCCAACGTGCTTCAATCAATAATAGGCAATGATCTAACACCACCCTAGGCAGGATTTTTGAGTGAGATCCATAAAGGGAAGGTGTGTGTATACCAAATCTTTTTTGGTCAATGAAATATTTCATTATTGGTCAAAAAATCTGTGTTCCAAATTTTTTTTTTTTTATGAATAAATTTATTGAAGAGAAAAGGGGAGGTATGACAAAATCTTAATTTTATAATAAAAGAGTGTAAAAAAAATAAAAAAAATAAAACTCATAAAATACCATATAAAAAAAGTATCTATCATCTTCCTAAATTATAATGAACATAAAAAATAAAAAGTCTATTACCATTTTTTTTTTATAGATATATAGGTAATAATCATTTTATTGAACAAGGTTACTTCATGTACATGGAAATATACACAAAGGAGTCTAGAGAATTATGAGATGTCATTTACAGGAGGACAATGATTCTAAAAACTCAGGAATGGAATTACAATTAGTAAAACCCCACACCCAGGACCAATCAAGCAACAATCTAAATGTACAACGGTTACACTCCCACCATAGTGTCCACATCAAACATAACAGAACCATATTCCAAATATGTGAATAGTGCTTGCCTAACCAATTCCACCATCCAAACAAAAGACCATTGACCATTCCAGGCAGCACCCACGGAAGTCCAAAGGTGCAAAAAATAAACACAGCTCGAACACAACATCACAATCTAACAAAAGATGCTCCACGGTCTCCCCACTACAACGACACATACAACAGCACCCACTCTTAATTCTTTTTTTTTTTTTAAATAGCCCTTATTCCTTCAACCAATATCAATCTATTATACGTATAATCGGCAATTTCTTTAAGCATAATAATGAATATCATTTTAACTCTGAATCAAACATTGATAAACAATTGAAAATTTAAGCAAATGAAAAAACATTTCCATAATTCCATGTGTTATACATTTATAAATTGAACTCATAATTCATAAACATAAAAAATAGAAATATGGAGTACGTTGGGCCTTTGGGGTAGGGACTGGGTGCATTGGCCCAACACATTTTTAAGGGCCCACCTCTTATTTTTAGGGGTGCCAAGATATAAGAAGTCACATGTATAATGGAAATAAGCGGTTGACTGGGACAATAAATGAAGATCACACATTACAAATTCCAAAAGAATAGAGAAAAAAATAAAATAAAAGGGGCCACACTGTCTTATTTCTTTGAAACATGTAGATGACAGCAATGAGTGGCTGACAATAACAATAGAAGAAGGGGAAGAAGAAGAACCCAATGAACATGCTGAAGATCGATTTTGTGTTTGATGATGATTACTTGACAGAGGGTAATGTTGCTAGAGCCGCTGGAGTTGAAGAAGAAAGACTCAACATGAAATCAAGAGAGAGATCACAATGGGTGCAACAAGTTGAAGTTCTAGTCACAACATACTCTTTAGGAGCTCCAGCTATTAATTTAGATTAAATAGATGAGGGTTACAAATCTTGCGATGACAATGATGAAGGTCTTATGCTTAATGTGGATAATAATTACATACTTTAGGATTGCATTGCATTGCCTATTTTAGGCATATAATATACCACTTACCATTGTAGTGCTTTTTGATATTTTTCCTTTTGGGTTTATTTAAATTCCAAGGTGTACTTAGCTTCTGCTTGTGTACAGCTTTTTCTTTTAGCTTTTAGCCTTTTTTGCAAATGTATAGCTTTTTAAAACCTTACCTTTTCAAAGTACAAGTATACTTTACCTCACTTTCAGCAAAAAGCCAAATAAGTTGATGCCAATCGCACACTTATTCTAATCATGACTATTAAATATAGTTGGGCATATTATCTAGAGGATAAGAGAATTATATATTAAATGCCATGTTTAATTTTTATATGATTAGTTTATCATTTGATTGCAATATTGTCCATTAACAATCTTTTTTTCCAATTTACCACATTTAAAATAAAATTATTGCACTCTACTTCAATCAGGCCGTGCGCGTGCACCTAAACTCCATGAGGCATTTGTTGTTAAGTGCGCCTAACACTCCAACCAACACTAATTTACATAACTAATTAATAATGCATTTGTTATTAAGTCCTCATAACACTTCCACCAACACTAATTTACATAACCACTTGATAGGAAAATAAACATTCTGTTGAGCATATATCAAAACATCCATAACATTAACTTACCAAGAATAAATTGGCATGCCTTATATGGCTGAGGAGACTGGCATAGCGACAATATCGTTGCCTCAGCTGCTGCTGGATTGATATGCATCTATATAAACAAGATAACTAATATGAGTTAGTGATTGTGTACCATGTACATGCCTTTGCATCACTAATAATTCATAAATAATTAACCAAGTTTAAACCAAAAATTAATTTACCATATAGTCAATGAAATGAAAATGATTCACATTTATAAAAGAAATGCTGCATCAGCAACATTTTCATAACAAATCCTAACCGGTAATTTGTTACCGGTTCTAATATGGGTCTACCATGAATATCACTTTTTACCCACCAATAACAACCTGCCGCTTAGGATGTATTTGTTGTGAAATTGTTGTACATATTACTCTTTAAAAAAAAAAAAACAAAACAAAACAAAACAAAACAAAATAATAACAATAACAACAAACACATAACACAGTTACGCACTTAACAATTTTCCAAGAAACACAGAAACCCACAAAGAATCAAGCCTTGTTTGGCAGAACGGAATTGAAGCAAAGCAACAAAGAGATGGATTAATGGGGGGGAGGACCTGAATGGAAGCGCAGGCGAGTTCGATGGCGTGCATGGTGGCCTGAAGATGGGCCAAATCATTGGGCCCGGGTCCCGGCCCAGGCCCACCTCTCTCTGGAAATCCTTGCATCTTCAACACCCAGAAGATTGTGAATAGAGTAGTACTATAGATAGAGGTTGATCAGTAGTGTGTTGGGTATGATTGGATTTTCAAAACTTTGATTTTTTTTTTTTTTTTTGGTTTTTCTTTTTGTGTGTGTTAAAGCATACGGGTATGAAAGAAAAGAGTGATTTTATTGGTTTTGAAGTGTTTTTTTTTTTTTTTTTTTTTTGAAAGAAGAAATCTGAGGGAGAGAAGAGAGAACAAGTGTTGAGGGGTTTATATAGGATGGCTGTTTTTGGTGTTTTCAGGAGAATGCATGGGGTATTTACCCAACTACCCTTCTACTTTTACTTTCTTGAAAAAACCAATACTCACAAAACCAAATGAAATATAAAACTTATAAAACCCAAAAAGGTAATCTAAAAATTAAGAATAAAACTTAAATACACTACCTAGATGAAATACATTGGATTTTTTTAATTAAATTCAAATATTTGAATATTTTGGATTTAATTGTATTTATAAAGGATAATGCTCACCTCAAAATAAAAATAGTCAATACAACTACATTTTTTTCTTTTAGAAGAAGTCAATAAAACTAAATGTTTGAATTTAATTAAGAAAATCTAATCTACTCTATCTAAGGTATGGTATCTAATTTTATCATGAAAAAAATTTATTTCTTATAATCTTTTAATTTTTTTTTTTGGCCTAGTAGGCATATTTTGAAAAGTGTAGCTCGTAGATTTGAATGATTTTTTTTTTTTTTTTGAATTGGAGATTTGAATAAGTTGTATCAAGAAAAATAATGATATTTTAAAATTTGTATCTTATAAGCCAAATAAATAGTCTCCAGGGTAAACAAATTAACACTTACATTGGTTTCAAATTAATATTTTCTCAAAATGAGTAATTGATAAAATATGTGTGTGTGTGTAAATATAAAATTTTAAATTATTGAATTACAAATTCCATTTGTAGAAATAAAAATTTGTGATGTATAGGAAATAATTAATCAATAATTAATATATTGATCGAATTAATATGCATGTTGTGATATTTTCTTAATTGTTATCGATTAACAAATTGAAACTTATAATTGGCTCATCCTACAACATTTTTACTCAAACTTGTTTCATTTGGAAATTAGATATTTAAAACTTTTAATTGAATACAAATTTGACTTAATTTGGATTTTTAATAAATGTAGTGTCTCAACCCAATTCTATTAATCCCATACTTTAATATGTCAATAGAAAATCATCATTGCAAATATAAATATATATTGTTAGGTTTATAAATAGTGGGGATGGAGAGATGGCGTTCGATGATTGAAATTCAGTGTAACAATCTAGCAATAGATTTTAAGAGGTTGAAATTGAAAATTAAAACAATCATCTTTACCTTTTTGCCTTTTCACATTTTTTAACTTTTCTCTCACGTATTAGGGGATATTAAGGGGTAATTGCATCTAGTCGTAATATATGACATCACAAAAAAATTTATTTTCGGAGTATTCACGTTAACTTGTGCAAAAATATAGGTCTATTTAATATAAGAACCTACTCTTTATATTTTACATACTGACTTTTCAAACACCTTACATTAGATTATCTCTTTTACTTTACATTTAATTAAAAATATCAAAAAAAAAAATTTAAATCTTTTCTCTTTCCTTACACACAACCACCACCATTCATTCTTTTCCTTCATATTCAGATACATAAAGAAATAATAAAAACTAAATAATATCAGTATAAATTTACATGAATACTGTAGCAAAATTTTAAATACAATTATGCACTCACTGCCATGGATTATTTTTATGTAAAATGTAAAAATTTTACATTTTTTTCTATCATACACCCATTGAAATGAGTACTCTCTTAACGTGCGTGCTTAGTGTTGATACCTATTTTCGCAACACATTATGTACAAGCTCAATTCAACCAAGCTCGACTTCTTTGTGAGCTCAATTCATGTATTATATTATATTATATATTTCTTTTTAAGCATGGCCCAAGCTCATTTGATTTGTGGGAGAAATTGAGGAAGTGTGGTTTGAAGGGGATAAGTTGGTTTTTTTTGGACCTTTTGGATAAGCTCAACTCATACGTGCTACCAAGTGGGTAAGGGACATTGTTAACACCTCTGACTTTTGGAGAAAGTCTATATCCGAAATTTTCACCCCGAAAGAGTTTTTATGCTCTAGCTAATTGTGGACCAAAGTTTCTATCCAAACCTAATTTTGCTATTATATTTTCTTTTCCACCAAAAAAACACAGTTGTCCCTAAACTAATTAGTTAGCCTATCGTAGCCACCAAATGTAGTTGTTAAAAGCCTACAATGACAAGGAAATAATAACTAATGGAGTTAGCCACTTTATTTCCAAAATCATGCTAAAAGTATGCCAAACTCTTCTTTAAACAAAAGCAACCCCAGCCAAAACACCAAATTAGTATCATGGGGGATAAAAGCCTCTTCCACTTCTCAAAAGCAGTCATTATTAATACCCTAAACTTTATATAAAACTCTCTCTTTAGCTCATAAATGAACGAACCATGTCCCCCCCCCCCCCCACACAATTAAAACTTTAGAGTAAAAACTCATTCAGTCAGACAACATTCTCATAATTCTAAAGTTTAGGGGTAAAAATATGAGTACAAGGAAACCTTCTTTCTTCCTTACAACTTCTCTCAATTTCCTCTTTTCATTGACTGTAGATCGAAGTTTCAAACTTGTTGTGTTTCTATGTATTTTTCAACAATTTTGTTATTAGCATTTTGATTTCTCTCTTGTTAAAGTACCATTAATTTTTATTTACTAAATATTGGAATTTTAAGCTTGATTTTTCATAAATAAACACTTCTAAAGAACCCAATGAGAGATTTGGGCTAATTTTGCATTTTTGGCCCTTGTCACATAACATCCCCGACACTTAGCATTTCAAATATGTTTCGGCTATTTAATGATACAAATTAAATTTTACAAATCTAAAATCTATATAGTGTCACATTATTTTGAATTTTTTAAATCATGTGGCAATCTCTAATTATTAGATATTGAAAAAAAAAAAAAATCCGATTTGCAAAATAGACAAAATATATGGGGACTTAAAAAAATAGAGAGGTACTCGTTGGAGGGAACTTAGATGTAATTGTTCTTATCTTGAGGGAGCAAGATCGCAATTTACATTAATAGCTCTGTACTGGTGCAGAGCGGCAACCCTAGTACTTAACGTCCCTTCACAGTTCACAGTTCACATTTCAACTTCATCATCCTCAGCAAATATGAAATGAGTTGCAGTCCTCACTGTTTCTCTTCTTCCAAGCCTACAGCTACTTCGCCACTCAGTCCAAACCAAACGCCATAGTACGTTTCCTTTAACCTTCAATATCTCGAATTCTCATTTCATTTGGGTCTCTTATTTTCTCTCTGTTTTGCATTTCCTTTAAAAAAATTATATATGTAATCTTTATGGGTGATATTATTTTTTATTGGTAGTGAAAGAATGTGTTTGATATGAATTTCTTGAACTGGGTTTTTCTTCTTCAAGTTTTTCTATTGGTAGTTATGGCTGTGGGGTCTCAAAGTCCTGATTTTTATCGTTTATCACTTATGTTTGTGGTGGAAATGCTTCTTATTTGACATTTTGGAACTGGGTTTTGAAGTATGCTTGGATTTAGGAGTGAAAGTGTTTATTTTTTGTATCCAAATGATAAATGTTGGTGATAAAGCTTTATTTTATTTACTCTCTGTCTGTCTCTTCCCTATTGGCTTTTGTCTCCTGTGAGTTTAATTTAAAGTGGGTTGGATTCTGGCTTTAATTTTGATCAAATGGGTTTTTTGTTATATTGGATTTCAGGAGCTGAGAGATTGCTTTGGCCCTTAATACTTTTCTTGGTTTCCCTTTTGTAGTTATCTGCAACTTATAGTCAAGGTATACCTTGTGTGTGTGCGTGTGCTTGTATTGCTGTTTCCCTTTTTAAAAAATTGTTTAGTGAATTTTTCCTGGGTCTGATATTAAGTTTGAACTTGCACAGTTGTGGTTCTCATTCTCAAGCAGAAGAGTAGTTAAACCTGAGGAATATACTTGTGCGTATTTCGGGTTTATTGAAAATAATAAACCAAGGGATTGTCTCATTAAGTGAGAAACTTGTATGAGTCTTGGTTCAATTGGGTTGGTCTGAAAAGGAAGCATTGGGTTACAATATATGTTATACAGATATTCGTAGCACATTAGTCATTGTTCTTATCAGTCGGAAGAGAAAGATGGGGTATGCTATTATCCAACAGAGTTATTTGGCCCAAGTTCGTTGTTTGCATGGTCTACATGGGTGCTCCAAACAAGAGGGTCACAGTTCTCGCCCTTGCCAGTGCTCAGTAATAAAATCTCCTGTGTTCCGTTTAAGTTGCTCAAGCAAGTGTAATCACAAAACTCAATTTTGTTTACAGCGGAAGGGAGGTATTGGTTCCGGAAGAAATGCGCGTCTTTTACAATGTAGAGGTTTGCAGAGAAGTGTTTGCATTGGTAGAGACAATGAGATTGACCAAGATGAACGACGCTCTGAAAATTATGATATGGGTGTTGAAAGAAATTTCAGACAGCTAATGAAGAAGACTTCAAGTTCTTCATTGTTGTATTCAGATGGACCTTTAGTTGAAAACGATGAGGAAACGAATAATGGCATTCTTCAGAATTTCTGTAGCCAAGGGAGGTTGGTGGATGCATCAAGGTTGGTTGATCTTATGGCACGACGAAACCAAATTCCAGACTTCCATTCTTGCACAAACTTAATCCGAGGCCTTATCAAATTGGATCGGTTAGATAAAGCTTCCAAAATCCTTAAAGTCATGGTCATGTCTGGTGGGGTTCCAGATATCATCACATACAACATGATGGTTGGTGGTCTCTGCAGGAGAGGACTGTCAAGATCTGCCATTGATCTCTTAGATGAGATGAGCTTGAGTGGTTGCCCTCCGGACGTGATTACATATAACACAATAATCCGGTGTATGTTTGATAGTAGGAATTTTGATATGGCAATTGGATTTTGGAAGGACCAATTGAGAAAGGGATGCCCTCCTTTTCTGATTACCTACACAGTTCTCATTGAGCTTGTCTGCAAGCATTGTGGAACTTTGCGGGCTCTTGAAGTATTGGAAGATATGGCGATTGAGGGCTGTTATCCTGATATCGTAACCTACAATGGTCTGGTTAATTTTAATTGTAAACGGGGAAAATATGAAGATGTAGCATTGGTTATATATAATCTTTTATCTCATGGTATGGAACCCAATGCTATAACTTACAACACTCTTCTGAATTCTCTTTGTAATCGTAGGTATTGGGATGAAGTAGATGAGATTGTGTCGGTTATGAAAGAAACTTCCCACACTCCTACAGTGGTTACTTACAACATCTTGATTAATGGTTTGTGCAAAGATGGGCTTTTGGATCGTGCCATCAACTTTTATAATCTAATGGTTTCCCAGAACTGTTCACCTGACATTGTAACTTATAACACTCTCCTAGGTGCCCTTTGTAAAGAGGGAATGGTGGATGAGGCCCTCCAAGTGCTTCACATTTTAAGCGGTACCAGTTGTTCTCCTTGTTTGATCACTTACAATACTGTGATTGATGGGTTGGCTAAGAAGGGTTTGATGGAGAAAGCAATGAGATTGTATGGTCAAATGATAGAAAAAGGGATAACTCCTGATGACATTACCCATCGTTGTCTGATTTGGGGCTTTTGCCGGGTGGATCAATTGGAGGAAGCTGTTGAACTATTGAAGGAGATGGGTAAGAGAGATCACAAGGTCGGAAATAAAGCTTATAGATTCATGATCCAAGGACTATGTAAAAATAAGAAGGTGGATATTGCAATCCAAGTTCTAGAAATGATGATTTCAAGTAGATGCAAGCCAGATGTGACGATTTATTCTATGATCATTAAAGGTGTGACTGCTGCTGGTATGACCAAAGAGGCTAATGAGTTGCATAAGAAGTTGATAGAATGGGGCGTTTTGAGAGAGGGGGCCATGCTGGAATAGCGAGTTCATGTGAAAACTTGACCTTATTCAACATTTCTTGGAATCCAGACAACCACTTTCATGCTTAAAATTGTACAGAATATAAATTCTCACAAGGTGATTCCTCTTCTTATCCTCTTTGCTTTTTAAAAATTCTTTAAACCTAACAATTACTAAATCTTCAGATATGGTCACTTCCATCTTTTCCTGGTTGGTTGTGGCTATCGTAAACTTCAATCCTGATTGGTGCTTTTTTATGTCAATATATGGAAATAATTTGAATCGCTTAATCATATCTGTGGTTAAATTGTATTTTTTTGTGGCATTTCGTAGTATGTACTAGAGGTTGGGCATATGTAACTGTGCATTTAATAAGCACGCATGAGGTAGCCGAAAATTTATTATTTCCTTCTGTCACCTACATAGAATACTATAGCTAAGATCAGAATCTTGGTCATCTTCACTTTCCTTTTGTGTATCTCTTGTATATTTTCTCTATGCTAGTGCTACTTCCATTTTTTTGGTGAGATATTTGCTATATTTTGAAGAAGAAAAAATTACTCATCTGGGAAAAATATCATCTTCACTACAAGAAGCATAGAATACATCAAGCTACAATAGATAATGTTGCACTAAAATAACCTCAATTGCATTATGCATCAAGCTGTTTCATTTGGGTGAGTCTAACTTTCATCAACTGGTATCAGATTATCCATTTATTATTTTGAAATGTATTGCTATTTTCTACTAGCATTTCACTCTCAGTTAAAATTTCTGAAAAGCACGTTTTCTTGTATGTTGTACTAGTTTCAGCCCCTTCGATTGTTGATTTTAGTGGTCAGCTTTGCCTTTTCCTACATATAGTCATTGACCTGTCCTGCAATAAAGTAGTGTTTATAAAATGACAACACAACTAAATTAAGAACACAACTAAATTAAGCAAATAGTTCTGTTAAAACTTATGAGGGTGAATTTTTTGGTTTCTAGGAGCAACCCCTATCTTTAAATGTATATCTTCATTTTGTATCTTATATTTTCTTGTATTTCCACTTATCTATTTTATCTGGAGGAGCTCATGGGTTGAGTCAAATCGGGTTTGGTGTTAAGCTGTCACTTGGCCCGATAATGCCAGTTACCCGGATTAAACAAAAAAAAGATAAGAAAAGAAAGATAAACAATCCAAATGATCTCATCATGTGCTGAAGATTCTTGGCCTCACCAAGCGGTCCAAACCAAGGGAAGAGTGGAGGAGACAGCTTTGGCTCAAGCCATTGATGGCAACTCAAATATGTGTGTGTGAGAGAGAAGAAAATAAACATATTTGTGTCTCATTTTTTTTCTAAGGCAGCAACAGCACTATTAAAGGCATGTCATCTTTCACAAAAGGATTGGGACTTCTGAATGCAAAAAATCAAGAAACGAAAAACTTATGGGTCTGAGAGAAATGAGAGAGAGGGAAAAAAAGAAGGGGAGGAGAAAGAGAAATAGCAGGAGAGGGTGTGGGTCTCAGTTGGGTTGGGTTTAACAGGTAAATTTCACCCAAACCAGAGATTCGACTGAGCCTTGAAACGATCAACCTGATACCTGCCAGCCCATTTTTCTCAAAACTGTCAGTGAATGCTTTGTGTTGATAATGTGTTAGGTACTAGGTAGTGGGTCAATCTATTGGAGAGAGAGAGACCATTTTGTTGAAACAATTTTGCATATCTTTGTTATATCAGTATACCATAAATCATCTATAATTATGGATCCTACTACAAGTTCTTTATCTTATTTCTGCAACTATATTTCTTGCTGATAGTTCTAGGAGCTAATTTGTCAAGCATTCTACTAACTCAAGTTGCCTACTGCCACTCAGGTAGCATTTTTGTATGAACTTGCTGATACCAGAGTCCAGAGAGACATCTGGGGATCCATAAGCATGTTACCACTTGGAATCTGCTAAGGCTTCCATACTGCAGGAGAGGAGTGTATACTTCAGACGCCTAGGACACACAGATTTTTGGTTTGCTGGTTGTCATTGAGTGCATTTATTGTAAGGTAATTAGTACACCGTCTAGGTGCAACTTTGCCCTTGTAGATTTAAAGATTGAGAATTTTATACAGACAGTAATCTTCCTTTCTGTAATGAATTATTTATTCTCTCTTCTTGATGTGCACACGCGCTGCCCAGGTTAATCTATGATAATTTGTGCAATGGCCATGTGTCAATGTGTTGCTATATGTGATTTTAGTTATAGGATCAGAAATTGTTCAGCATACAATTATAACCCCCATTTTGCAAGCCAGTTACAGATCTGCTCTCATCATATAAAACCGAGAGATGCACAAGTTCAAGGGAGCACACTAGGAGACCCCTAAAAGTAAACTAAATAAATAAAATAAAAATCATGATACAGTCCAGGGGGGAAAATCGTGAACAAACTTCAAGTAGTTCTAACCAGTCATTACCAATTGTTATTGACATGCAACTTATGCCGGTTAAAAAGGTCTTATCTTAGAGCATCAGCCATTGCAAAAAAATGTCATTTTAACACATCAAAAAGTCTATTTTATTATTTTAGTACATCATTTTATAATACCCCCTCTATCACATGTTTTATTCTTCAATTCTATCCATTAAAATAATATTTTCAATACATTAAAATAATATATTAACTCTGGCACAACCGGTTGTCTGCGGCCACGGACAACAATCACTACCACAACCATTCTAGCTCTGGCACAAACCCATTACCAAACCCATACCCGCAACAAACCCACAGCCACTAGCGCCACAAACCCACAACCACCACTGGCACAGACCCATAGCCACCAATGCCACAAACTCACAGCCACCGCCGCTGGAATCCTCCAACAAATTGCAAATCCAAAACCATCAAATTAAAAAAAAAAAAAAAAAAAACAAACAAACGCAAATCTCCACGACGAGGTTTGATATGCGAGAAGAGAGGGAGAATAAAGATAAAGAGAGACTGAGGAAGAAAGAAGAAAGAAAAAGAGAGAGTGGGTCTGAGAAGCCTGGGAAGAGAAGGAAGAAGAAAGAGAGAGTAGGTGTGAAAAGAAGAAAGATTATGAGAGAAGGAAGAAGAAAAGTCAGAGAGATGAGAGAGAAAAAGAATAAAAAACTATTAATTTTTTTAGCATTTGGAACCGTACAGTGCCAATTTTATAATTGTACCGTAGCACCATACCATTTCTTATAGCATTCGGCACATTTTATGAAGCAAGGATTTTGATGTTTGGTGTGTCAAATGCTAAAAATTTAGCAGTTGGCTGGTGCACTTGATGCTAATGCTATTAGTTTCAGAAACTCGTGCTTCATCACTGGCTCCTTTTCTATCAAGAGATGAGACTTAGAAGTATTTTTTTTCTTCCTTGCTTAAATGTTAACAATGTGAAGTTTTGTGCTTCAAGAGGAAAAAGGTTATGGCAACTGCAATCTGCATTGGAATTACGGATTTAAAACCCAGTGTCTCACTTATACACTAATCAAAATAAAGAGGATTGAAGCTGCACTTCTGTTGAGTTTGATGTTTGCAAACTTTTAAAGGAAAAATTTTACTTTGCCGAACCTGAAATAGTGCACTTCATATAACAAGCAAGAAATGTTCTTTAACCTGTCACCCCAGATTGTTACCAAGTTCTATGAACAAATAATCTGCCACCTTTCAAGATATGAGATGGTACGAAAATAAGCAAAATTTCAACAATTTTATCAAATAATTGAGCCAAATAATAAAAAAGAAATGGGGGCTGTACCCAGGGTCTAGATCATCTCAGTTTGGCTTCTCATCAACATAAACCGAAATTGTTGGCAGCATCACTTAAGTTTTTTAATCCATGTGCTCGGTTGGTAATTTAGAAAGGAAAAGATTGAATAATGAGTGAAATAGAGTTTTGGCGAGTCAGCACCAGTGAATGAAATAATTCATGCAATCGGCTCTGGAATATTTGATTACAGATACAGAAGACAATGCAAAGTACTTCATAAGATTCACAAAAGTACATAAATAGAAATTTTAACACATTAAAATACGATATACATCATCGTTCTTCTCCCGTGTCATTTTGTAAAGCTATCAGTCGTGCCTCCAAAATTGAACGTATGTGGTGATTTGCCAGTCAAATATGCAAAACTTTTTAAAGTCAAAAGTCTTTCTGCTTAACCTGGTAATATCCTTCTCCAATTTTCTTCCTTCCTTTTTGCTTCGTCTGCAAGTCTACTTCACCTTCAACTCCATTTCTCATTATGTCAACTGGCCATTTAGAACTCAATTTGTCAGGCTGACTTTTCATATGAATGAGTTTAACATTCAGTATTTTTGCTATCAGTATACCCCATTGACATAAATTTGTTTCTTCGCCTTTCATGATTGTCTATCTGAAAAAATAATACAACAGAGAAAATAACCATGGGAAAGTAGATCCCATTCACAATGCCCTATTAATGAGATTGGACTATAAGCAAAGTAGATCAGCAGAAACTAATTCTTAATGTCAGACAAGGTGAGTTCTTTGTAAACATCAAACATGGGAAAGGTCTTGTTCAACCGTTTCAATGAATCTTCAGATATAGCGTTCAAACTGATAAGGGAATTAGCCAAACCCACAGCTTCAACTTGCCATCCTGCAAAACCAATCCCTTCAACCAACATAATGTAAGTAGTTTCATTCGGCTGGCATCCCTTTTCAACCATTGCTGCGAGCACTTCAATGGCATCACCAGTTCTATGAGACTTACACAATCCAAGAATAACAATGTTATAACTGATAACAGTCGGCTTGAACCCACTGCTTTCCATATCCACCAACAACCCAATTGCTTCATCTACCATCCCATCTCTGCACAAACACGATATAAGTGAATTGTAAGTGATCTCGTCAGGATCAATCCCTTTGTTCACCATCCCCGATATCATTCCAAGAGCCCTAGCTCTGTCGCCACAATTCCATAGTGCACTGAACATTGTGTTGTAAGAACTCACATCGGGAGGACAACCAACTTCCCCTAGCTTCTCGAAGATTTCCAAAGCCAGGTCAGCATTTCCATTCTTACACAAAGTGGCCAAGATTGTGTTGTAGTTCACAATATCTGGCAAGCAACCATCAGTGATCATGAGGTCCAAGAATTCAATAGCCAAATCCAATCTCCCTTCTTTGCAGAACGCAGACACCAACGGATCATAACTATAAGCATCTGGTCTTAACCCCTTTTCCTTCATGACCTTCAACACATTTACAGCGTCCTCAACTTTCCCATCACGACAAAGTGAGCTAATTAGAATGCTGTAAGTAACAACATTCGGCTCACAACCTCTTGAATACATCTCAGCAAGTAGTTTCTCTCCCTCATCCCATTTCCTGAGATTCAAAAGTACCCTTAACAAAATATTGTATGAGACCACATCAGGCTCACAACCCTTGGATTTTAAACTCCGAACAAACTCAAAAGCACGATCCACCATACCTTCCTTGCACATCCCCCTAATGACTGCATTGTAAGTATACATGTCAGGTCGAAGCCTTCTCAATAGCATCTCATCCAAAAGCTTCATAGCTTCATCAATCCCACCTTCAAGGATGGTTGCCTCAATCAGAATTGTGTAAGTAATCACAGTTGGCTCACATTTATCTTTCATTAACTGATCCAAAACCTTCAAAGCTGAGTCAAGCTTTCCCCTACTACAAAGACTCCCGATCATTATATTATAGGTAACAACATCAGGCAAAAATCCCCTACGTTTCATTCTATCGAGCACTTTGTTTGCAGATACAATCTGATTAGCCTTACAAAACCCACTAATCAATGCATTATAAGAAAAAACATCTGGTTCACCATGTTCTTCCAAGATTTGCATAACCCTTATGGCTTTTGGGATATTTCTATAATTGAAGAAGCCTTTAATGAGCTTTGTACAAAGTATAACATCAGGTTTGTAACCCTTGTTAACCAAGCACTCAAGAAAGTAGAGTGACTCTTTGTACTTGCCTGCTTTGCAGGACCTATTGAGTACTTTCATCAAATGGGACTCTTTGAAATCAACATTTTGCAAATGGGTTGGCCTTGTTTTAGCAGAAACCCAGACCTTTGGTGGGTTTCTGG
The DNA here is from genome assembly GCF_002906115.3 of Quercus suber. NCBI lineage: Eukaryota > Viridiplantae > Streptophyta > Magnoliopsida > Fagales > Fagaceae > Quercus > Quercus suber. The sequence continues at coordinate 440,286 of NW_027069994.1, forward strand.
AGCTGTTACTGTTGTCATTGGGGTTAGGGACTCCACAACTCACAAAAACGCTGCTTTGATGTGAATGTGAGGTGGGTTTCAGTGGGATGATGAAAGGGAGGGTCAGAGGCCAAAAATCAGTGGAAATTTTTGTCATTGACAACTCTTTTTTTGTGTTTTTTTTCTTCTAGGTGTGGTTCAGTAGAGCTCAAGGACTTACTAACATTTTGAAGAAAAATCTAAAGAGAAGAGAGAAAAAAGTACCTGAAATATAGTTATGTCCAAGATGAAACCACTTTATGAACTAAGGATTGTTCAATGTACTACTGGGTTTGAGAGTTGAGACACCTTGAAACTTCAACTGTGTTATCCAACGCAGATTCTCTATGGGATTTCAGTACACGTGTTGAAGATAATGAAGATTCCATTATTATTATCTTTATTTTATATTTGGGGGATTTTGGTTAAAGATAAGGAATCATGTGGTGGGGTGGGGTATGGTTTGGATTTTGGAGGCTGGGTCGGATCGGATGTCCTAGGACTAGACTGGGACAGGGAGTCTCTGACCTTTGTTTGGGCTATCCTAAATACTCGGCCCTAAAAACCCAGTCCAATAATTCCTTAAAAAATAAAATAAAAAACCCTGTCCAAACATGCTAGAGAATATAATTTTACGGGATTATTACACTATATTTTCTCTATAGAAATGAGTCATATAATCCTACATATTCATAAAATTAAAATAATTTGTCCATTAACAAATGATATTAATCATTTTAGTAAGTAGCAATATTAGCAATCAAACACTAATTAAGGGTTTTAGTAATTGTTTTTTATTAAAAAAGTGTTAAAATATATTTGAACATTGAAAAAAAAATGAAGTATTAAAAAGTTGTACATAATAGATAAAAGTTAAATAAAAAATTTAAAGGCAAATGGACACAAAGTGGACGTAAAATAAAAATTAAAAAAATAGTTGAGAAAGGGGGAAAATAATCTTTAATATGTAACTAGAGGGAAGGGAAATTTTTTATGGTATTGAATTTTAAAATGAAAAGCATACATTTCCTTCTTCTTCTTCTTCTTCTTCTTCTTCTTTTTTTTTTTTTTTTTTTTTAAAGTGGGGGAGGGGTTTCTGTTTTGATTCTTGGAGACACATCCTGTGATCAGGATTGACGTGGAACTACAACCATTTCGTTTGGATTGCGTGAGCTATATAAATGGAATGTAATTTGACAAAGTCCAATCTAATTATGTGTGTATATATATTTAGACCAAAACTTAGATTCTAATTATGTGTGTATATATATTAGAGCAAATATATATACACACAGAGAATGAAGAACCCCATGGCATCAGATCTTTCCTATTTCGCACCCTCAATCTGAACCAATTTGGATTCTGGAAAATCGACAAAGGGTAAGAAGGGCCAGTAGATGATGCATAAGAAGAAGAAGGTAAGGCATAAGAAGGAGAAGATGCAGATGAAAAGGTAGGAGTTTGGAAGATAAAAAGGAATTTAGATTACTTGGAGAAGGATTGGGTGTGGGTTTGAAGAGATTTTGCAAGTTCTAGTCCTTAATTTTGGAGATTCGGACTTTTAGGGAAGTCACAAGAGAGAGAAAATGAGAGTTATAGTTACACAAACTAATGTGTGTGTTCTTTCCTATTGAATAGAATGAAACCATTAGAAAAATTTAACTTTCAAATAACAGAAACATCTTTCTTGATTTCAAAATTTTATTTACATAGTAAAAAGACTCAAAACTAGGTCTTGAAAAATTATTGTGCTACCCAACTACATCAAATTATACCTTATTTGTTTCTCCCAAAAAAAAAAAATTATACCTTATTTATTTGCTCACTTTCCTCTCGTAATTTTTTAGTTTATTTTTAGGAATTTAGCCATTGTCAATCATGAGAAAATCAAAGTTATCAATTCTATTTTAAAGATCTTTTTAGTTTATATATTGGAAAAAAATATTATAATATTGATCTATTTCAACATATCATTTTAGGATAATCATTAATTTTATAAAATATTTTTATAACACAAAATAAAATATACCTAAAGTTATCACATAGTGCATACCATATTAAAGTGTAAATTGAAAACCAAATAATATATATTATTAATATCATCGCTACATAAACAAGTAACTTCATGTTATGAACTGTAAATATGTAAATAGTATTATAACTAATAATTATAACAACCATGAATCAATCAATTTAAATACCTTAAGCCTATTAGGGCCAAATTTGAAATATCAATCAAGAAAAAAAGACATGTAATACTCATATATGAGCAAATTCCCCCCCGCCCCCCCAAAAAAAAAATGAGAGATTAAAAAGAGTAATGAATTATGTAAAGGAAGATCAAGGTAGCCTAAAATGGGTAGACCGGATTGGAATGGGCTGGAATTTTGGCCAAGGTAGATCAAAGGAAGTATTAATTGATTGATTAGGACAAAATTTCCAATCATTTCGGTTAAAACATAATGAAATAGGCAACTTTGAATAACACTACTTGCCATGTTGTGTTATTGCCATTCAAAAAGACTGAGGATAGGATATCATTCAACAATATAATGCAAGCAGCTTAAATATGCAAACCAAGGCACTCTGCCTATTACACTACTCCACGATTTTTCAAGGATGTGTATTTTGATAAATCCATTATTAAATTATAGTTTTCTTTTCTGGGGATGAATTGCATTTTCTCGTTATACTTGCATGTTTGTAAAAGTTTAAGATAATATATCAATAACTAGCTACTTTATAAAAATATTTAAATTTAAATTTTTTATATTTTAAAATTTAAAAATTTTACACAAAATATTAGATTATTCATTGAATCAAAATAAAATTTGACACATGTGTTAAGAATAATGAAAATGTGATATTTTAAAATAGTAATTTAATAATACATTTACAAAGAACTATATTAGGTGTAACATGATCATGTCCCATTAGAGTTGCAGTGCTATGATTTTGGTCCGGTCAGAGAGAGAGATCGGCGGAAGGGAGAAGAGAGAGCACTGATTTGAGGGAGGGAACTCTGATTTTGTTGCGAGAGAGAATTGATGAGATCAGATGGAGATGGAGACGTGAGAGATGAGAAAGAGCATATTTTATTTTTAATTGGGAAAAGTGAGAATAAAATAATATTAAAACTTATACATCCTAAGAGCATCCACATCCGGATTCTAAATCCTATCTTATTTTACCACCTCAAAAAATCACTTTATCAATTATACAATACAATTTTACAATTCTCCAACATCCCAACTTTTATATCTCAATCCTACTTATTAAAATAATATTTTTACATAATAAAATAATATATCTCACCATTACCATTATCCAATACAACACATTATTTATACATTATTTATTCTTTCTCTCTCTTTCCTTCTGGGCAGAACCACAATCACCACCGCCGCTGCACACCATCACCGCTGCCACCCCCACCGCCGGCAACCCAGAAACTACCGTCAACACCAAAAAAAAAAAAAAA
>NW_027069994.1:443809-468365 GCF_002906115.3 Quercus suber
AAAAAAAAAAAAAAAAACCAGAGAAGCTCCGAGCTTGACGTCCAGCCACCGCGCCGATCGCAGCCGATCTCCAAGCCACATCGGTCTCCAAGCCGATCTCCACCGCGCTTGACGTCCAGCCACATCGCCGATCGCAGCCACGCCACATCGCCGATCGCAGCCACGCCACATCGCCGAGCTTGACGTCCAGCCACATCGGTCTCCAAGCCGATCTCCACCACGCGTTGACGTCTAGCCACCGCACCGATCGCAGCCACGCCACCGCACCGATCGCAGCCACGCCACCGCGCCGATCCGAGCTGGCTTGGTGATTCGGCGTGAGCTCTGAGAGAGAAGCTTGAGAGCTGAGAGAGAAAAGAAAGAGAGAGACGATGAGAAACAGAGAGAGGCAGAGAGAGAAAAGAAAGAGGAAAAATGGGAGTGAGAGAAAATTTCGGGTATAAAAAAAGGTATTAAAAATTTTTTTTTTTTTTACAACCCAGCTACAGTGCCATCTTACATTTGAGATGGCACTGTAGCAAAATCCCAAATTTTTTTTAGCATTTGAGATTTAACCTTCCCATTGCTGATGGATTTTGGGGCTTAAATGCCAAATGTTCTTAACATTTGGCATTTAGAAACCCAAATGCGAATGCTCTAAGCTACAGTGAGTTGTATATATAAAAACCCATGGTTTGTGGGTGCTAAATTTTTTTAGCAATAGCAACCTTGTCGGAGCCAATTTTTGAGCATGTGAGGATGTAAAATAGCAACTGGGGGTGTTTACACCACCCAACGCTAATGCTTAGGCAACTAAATTCAAAATTTTAAAACTTTAGGAGCAAAATAAATATTAATCCAAACTTTATAGTCTGTACTTTACAATTTTATATATAAAAAAATCTATATACTTTTCGGGATCAAAAGCACCGAAGAACTCACATGGGTAGCATCGAGATTGAGTCTCAAAAGGGCATTTTTTTTTTTTTTTTTTTACACTGATTGGATTGATAATCCATATACAAGATTAAACAGCAAAGGTTACCAGTGTCAATAACCAACAAGCGATTCATTTTAAGGATCTAATAAACGAATTATACGAAGTGAGGATGATTCTTACAATTCTTCCAACTCATTGAATTCTTGGGTTTGTCATGTCAGCTAGATACTTAAGGTTTTCGTATGTGCATCAGCAAATTCCGGAGTTTAGTTCTAAACTCCGATAGAAGCTTACAATAGGAAATCTAAAGATTGAAGAGTGAAGACTATGCTGAGCAATGTGTGGCCAGAAAAGTTATTCCTTTAGGATACTTTAATAGACTAGATGAAATCACCTGACAAATTTGTGAAGGAGTAAATGTTATCTTTGACTCTATTCTATGGTTCTCATCTTTTTTTTTTTCTCAATTTTTTTTTACCATTTTTTCTTCTCCAATCTCTTGCCATGTGTTGTGTTAGGGTAAGAATTGGGTCCAGTGTATAATTGCACTAAACCCATCCGAATGATGCTATATAATTCGTTGTATCATATACGTTAATGTGTGGTTGATGATCCAATCATGTGACATAACTTGGATATGTTCGTGGGTTCCTGTTAGCTCAACTAGTAAAGTCTCTAATGGTTGAATAAGAAATCTGGGTTCAATCCCTGCCTACACCAAAAATCAATTAGTGTCTTGGTCTGATGATAAATAGCTATTATCAGGGGCGAACGCAATAGGTTGAAAACTATCTCAAAAAAAAAAAAAAAATTGGATATATTTGAGCTACATACCTTATGAGGGTTTGGTCATCCATGACAATTGCACAAAATCAAATAAAATGAAAATTATGTACTTATTTGACAAGAGCATTTATGGCAACAATTTTGTGTTGGCCTTTGCTGCTCTAAGCAATGGAATCGAAGTGTTACTTGCACTGTACGATTAGGCATTGTTGACATCGTTGAAGGTCTTGAGCTTTGCTAAGCGGTGAGGCTACAAAAATACCACGCAAAAATTACTAGTACGCGCAAATCATTTCCTGATAGACTGACTCAACTATTAGGACTTCGGGTTTGGGTTTGAGTATGGTGGTGGGTTGTATGGGTTTTGGGTTTGAGTTTTAGTTTGAAACTTTGAATCAGAATATTGGTGGTGAGTGGTGTGTGTGGGTTGCTCAGCAGTGGGGGTTGCTTGCTAGTTTAGGTGTGGGTTTTTTGGGTTTGGTGAGTGGTAGTGGGTTGCTCAGTGTGGCTTTGTTGAGTGGTGGTGGTGGGCAGTGGAGGGTTTTTCTGGTTTTGATGTTTGTGGTGGTGGTGGTGGTGGGAGGGAGGGGGGGTAGCGGTCCCATCTGGGTTTTGAATTTTTATTTTATTTTATTTTGGGTTTGTGGGTATGGATATGTGATTTTGGTTGTTGTTGATGGTGGTGGTGGTGGTGATGGATTCCAAGTGGTGGTGGTGGGCTGTGGGGTTGGTGGTTTCTATGGTTGGGGTTCTTTTTTTTTTTTGGCTATGGGTTTGATTTTGGGATGGGTGGTTACTTGGTTTTGATTGTTGTGGTTTGGTTTTTCATTGGTGGTGGCAATTTTGTTTTGGGATAATTTTGGTGGTGACAAATTGAGGTTTGTGGCTGAGTTTTGGTGGAAGGTGGTAGTGGTTTTTGCAGAGAAAGAAAAAGGAAGAGAGGAGAGAGAAACATATATATATATATATATTTTATATATATTATTTGATAGTGTAGTTTATATTATTTTAATGAGTTGTATATAAAAATAGAAACTGGGATGTTGGGTGAGTTGTAAAACAAGATGGTAAAATAGATAAAGTAGGTTTTGAGGATGTAAAATAGATAGATTCTTAAGAAATCCGGATGCTAGTGCTCACGTTACCAATTTTTTGATTGGGAAATGGGAATCCTTTTGTCCACGCCTTCATTAAGTAAGATGTTAAGCATGTTATGTATGCTTGATGAACCAATCAAGTCATGCAACAAATAATGTCAAGTCAATTAGAAAACATTACAAAATTAAAAAGCTAAAAGAAATCCAAAAAAAAAAAAAACAAAAAAAAAAGGAAAATAATATTATTCTCTGGCCATCCAAACAAAACCTAACATCTCAATTTCTAACAAGAGATTTATTAGAATCACTCACTACAACCTCCTTCAAACTCAGAATCCTATCACCAAATTATTCACAACGCACTTTTGGGTCTTAGTTTTAGTTCATTCCCAACCCAAACTAAACATTTGTGACAAGACCATCCAGACATCTGTGAAAATTCTAGTACCATATTCAGCTGCTAGGAAAATGTAGTAGATTCGAAAATATTTGGAAATGAGAACAAAATTGGTGTTGCACTTGTACCAATACCATTAAGAAGACAATTTTGATTTCAAATGGTTTCTACTTTCTAGGTACGTGAACATATGAAAACTGGAAAGTAATTTCCACTCCACATCAAGTAATTTTTTTTAAAATTTTTTTATTATATTTTTTAAGAGAAAAAGACAAAAACACATCAAAATTTTTTTGATTCACTAAAACCCAAAATATAAAATCATTCAAATTTATGGTGCTTTTGTTTGTTTTGTTTTTTTTAGGGGTTTTACTAACAAATGCCCTTAAGGCATACATTAGTAAACCATTTTATGAAATATTTTTATCGAGAATTAAAAAAGTTGAAAAACTTTTGTAACAGTTTTTTCAATTCTCTATAAAAATTTTCTTAAAATGAATTATTAATATATGCCCTAAGGGTATACACTAACTGGATTCTTTTTTGAGTATTGGGAGTTTGATACTGATTCTGCTTTTGAGACAGTGGAGTGACTGGAGTCCAATAGTATATTACTCTTTACTCACCGTCACATGTGAAGGTGGGCCCTCCGAGACAATCTTAATCTCTGCGTGCACTTAATAGCTGTACTAACATTATTGATAAATGGGTCACGGTAACAGATGCCTTATGTGGCGTTTGGTACAGGGTAATGTTTTAGGATTCCTAGGAATGTTTAAAGAATCCCATGTTTTGTTGCAAATCATGCTAGGGAATCAGATGCCAGGGGAATCTGGATTCCTCACTTAAACCCCTCTCAGTGGGAATGTGGATTCCCTTTAAAACAGGTAGGAATCCAGATTCCCAAGCTTAAAAGAAATTGTATGTTTTATAAATTGACAATTTTAACCCTTTTTTTTAAATGACTTGGTAGTTCACATTCAAATCTAAGGATAAAATTGGAAAAATAAATAATTTATTTAAGATTCCTGGAAATAAACCAAACATAGGAATAACTACATTCTTAGGAATGTGATTCCTAGGAATCTGGATGCCAGAAGTAATGTGGATTTCCCCGTACCAAATGCCACATTAATGTAATGGTTAATAATTTATTTTAGAAAATTTTTGACTCTATTTTTATGAGAAAAAAAAACTGTCAAAATATTAATTTTTTTTTTATAAAAACTTTTTTTAAATGAATTGTTAACAATAGTCCTAAGTCATCTGTTAGCATTTCCCTTGATTGATTGCACTTCCAAGACTTGGTCCTCGAGCAGCCTACATCTGTTTGCTAGGTTTCTTCTTCAGAACCAACAGTTTGCTCTTTCATTAGTAGTCTCTTTGTGTTTGTGTTATCAATAAAAAAACAGTTAATTTTCTTGATTTTCAAAAAGAAAAAGAAAAAAAGAGTTCAATTTCCAAGTATGGCTCGGGCTCCTATTTCTACCATAATGGACCAGCTTGGTTCACTCATCACTTCAAAGTTCAAGGACCAGCTTGGTTCACTTTTTACTTTAGAGTTCACGTCCATAGTAAATGTCAAGGAAGAAGTCGAAAAGCTTAATGATGTAGAGGAAAGGCAAGTGAAGGAGAAAGCTGTAAATTACAGACCATAAGTTTGGATTCATATTTATTTTGCCCCTAAAGTTTTAAAAATTTTAATTTGGTTCCCTAATGGTACCAATTTTTTGATTGGGAAATAGGAACAAATAATGTAAAGTCAAACAAGTAATGTAAATTTTAATTTGGTTCGCTAATGTTACCAATTTTTTGATTGGGAAATAGGAACAAGTAATGTAAAGTCAAACATGTAATGTAAATTTTAATTTGGTTTGCTAATGTTACCAATTTTTTGATTGGGAAATAGGAACAAGTAATGTAAAGTCAAACTCATAATGTAAATTTTAATTTGGTTCCCTAATGTTACCAATTTTTTTATTGGGAAATAGGAACAAGTAATGTAACTTCAAACACGTAATCTAAATTTTAATTTGGTTCCCTAATGTTACCAATTTTTTGATTGGAAAATAGGAACAAGTAATGTAAATTTTAATTTGGTTCCCTAATGTTACCAATTTTTTTATTGGGAAACGGGAATAAGTAATGTAAAGTCAAACACGTAATGTAAATTTTAATTTGGTTCAAACACGTAATCTAAATTTTAATTTGGTTCTCTAATGTTACCAATTTTTTGATTGGAAAATAGGAACAAGTACTGTAAAGTCAAACTCATAATGTAAATTTTAATTTGGTTCCCTAATGTTACCAATTTTTTTATTGGGAAATAGGAACAAGTAATGTAACTTCAAACACGTAATCTAAATTTTAATTTGGTTCCTTAATGTTACCAATTTTTTAATTGGGAAATAGGAACAAGTAATGTAAAGTCAAACACGTAATGTAAATTTTAATTTGGTTCCCTAATGTTACCAATTTTTTTATTGGGAAACGGAAACAAGTAATGTAAAGTCAAACACGTAATGTAAATTTTAATTTGGTTCAAACACGTAATCTAAATTTTAATTTGTTCGCTAATGTTACCACATTTTCTTGTTGGGAAGGAAACAAGTAATGTAAAGTCAAACACGTAATGTAAATTTTAATTTGGTTAACCGTATCTAATTTTTGGTCTTAATGTTACCAATTTTGATTGGAAATAGGAACAAGTAATGTAAAGTCAAACTCATAATGTAAATTTTAATTTGGTTCCCTAATGTTACCAATTTTTTTATTGGGAAATAGGAACAAGTAATGTACTTCAAACACGTAATCTAAATTTTAATTTGGTTCCCTAATGTTACCAATTTTTGATTGGAAAATAGAAGTAATGAATTAATGCCTAATGTACAATTTTTATGGGAAATAAGATTGTAATCAAAGTGTGTAATTATTTGGTTCAACACTAATCTATATTGTTCAAGTTATACCAATTTTTTGATTGGGAAATAGGAACAAAGTACTGTAAAAGTCAAACTCATAATGTAAATTTTAATTTGGTTCCCTAATGTACAATTTTTTATTGGGAAATAGGAACAAGTAATGTAACTTCAAACACGTAATCTAAAATTTGTAATTTGGTCCTTAATGTTACCAATTTTTTTAATTGGGAAATAGGAACAAGTAATGTAAGTCAAACACGTAATGTAAATTTTAATTTGGTTCCCTAATGTTACCATTTTTTTATTGGGAAACGGAACAAGTAATGTAAAGTCAAACACGTAATGTAAATTTTAATTTGGTTCAAACACGTAATCTAAATTTTAATTGGTTCCCTAATGTTACCAATTTTTATTTGGGAACGGAAACAAGTAATGTAAAGTCAAACACGTAATAAGTAAATTTTAATTTGGTTCAAACACGTAATCTAAATTTTAATTTGGTTCTCTTTTCCAATATTTATTGGATAGGAAGTAAAAGCCAAATTTTTTATGCCTAATTCATTTAGGGAATAAAGTAAGAACTAAAGATAATTTTATGTTTAAGACCTTTGATTGAAATGGACAAGTAATGAAAAGTCCAAGTACATTTGATGAAATGAAAGTATTAAAGTCAATTATGATTATGTTCCCTAAATGTTCTAATTTTTTTGATGTGGAAATAGGATTCATAGTATGTAAAGTCAAACACGTAATATAAATTTTAATTTGGTTTCCCTAATGTTACTATTTTTTATATTGGGAAATAGAACAAGTAATGTAAAGTCAAACAACGTTAATGTAAATTTTAATTTGGTTCCCTAATGTTACCAATTTTTTGATTGGGAAATAGGAACAAGTAATGTAAAGTCAATTAAAAAACATTAAAAAACAAAAAAGCTAAAAAATCCTTAAAAAAATGAAAAAAATAAAATAAAAATGAATATAATTTTATTCTCTTGCCATCCAAAACAAAACCAAACATCTCAATTGCTAACACTTAATTAAACAAGTGATTCAGAATCACTACAACCTCCTTCAATCTCAAAATCCCATCACCAAAATATTCACAACCCACTTTTGGNTAAAGCTAAAAAATCCTTAAAAAATGAAAAAAAATAAAATAAAAATGAATATAATTTTATTCTCTTGCCATCCAAAACAAAACCAAACATCTCAATTGCTAACACTTAATTAAACAAGTGATCAGAATCACTACAACCTCCTTCAATCTCAAAATCCCATCACCAAATTATTCACAACGCCACTTTGGGTCTTAGTTTTAGTTCATCCCAACCCAAACTAAACATTTGTGACAAGACTCATCCAGACATCAGTAAAATTCTAGTGTATATTTAGCTTCTGGGAAAATGTAGTAGATTGAAAATATTGGAATGAGAACAAATTGGTGTTGCATTGCACCAATACCATTAAGAAAATAATTTTGATTTCAAATGGTTTCTACTTTCTAAGTAGGTGGACATATGAAAACGGCGAAAATGGGTAACTGATTTTTTTTCTTTAACTATCTAGTTAGTTGTTAAGGTTTTGAAATAATATTTTTATTAGCATCTCGAGTATAAGAGTCTCGATTTTGACCAATAAATCGACTCTTTGAGACTCGATTTTGATGGTCTAATCACGTCTGATGTGGCATATTTTTTCACATGGTGACCACTTAAAAATCGAGTCTTTGACACTCGATTTACAAAACCAAAAAAATTTGAAAATTTTTTAACTCTCAGGCGTGCCTCACCAGATCAGATCAGAGAGAGAGACCAAATCAGATCAGATCAGAGAGAGATCAGAGAGAGAGAAAGACCTCGCGCGAGCCCCTGGCCGTGCGACCCAGGGCGCTGTGCGCGGCCTGGGCTGCGCGATCCAGGCCGCTGCGCGCGGCCTGGGCTGAGCGATCCAGGCCGCTGCGCGAGGCCTGGTCTGCGCGATCCAGGCCGAGTCTTTAAGACTCGATTTCCACGTAATTGCCACGTGGATAAAATTTCACATCAGACGTGAACAACTTATAAAAATTGAGTCTCAAAAATTCGATTTATAGACTATAAATTGACTCTTTTAGACTCGAGATGCTAATAAAAAATATTGTTTCAAAACCTTAACAACTAACTAGATAGTTAGAGAAAAAAAATCAGTTACCCATTTTCGCCTATGAAAACTGAAAAGTAATTTCTCCCGCATCAGGTAATTTATTATTATTATTCTTAGAGGAAAAGACAAAAACACATCAAAGAAATTTTGGTTCACTAAAAACCCAAACTATAAAATTCATTCAAACAATATCTTAATGAGTTTACTGACCATTTTTCCACATTCGATATTAATCCACGAGAACTATGCATGATTAATTTAGCTTTTTTTTTTTTTGTTTTTTTTGTTTTTTTTTGAAATGGAACTGAGCTGTCTAATCCAATTTTAAAAATGAGGGAAGCATAATCTAATCGGTTGGTAAAATAAAATAAAATCAGTGAACAAATGTGAACTAACTAATTCCTCTAAAAAAAAAAAACATGTGAAAGTTAGGTAGGCCCTCTTTACTCACCAGCACATGTGAAGGTGGGCCCTCTGAGACAATCAAGGCTTAATCTCCGCGTTGACTGACATTATTGATTGATTGCACTTCCAGATCTTGATCTTGTAGCTTTTACGCCTGTATCTGTTCGTTGCGTTTCTTCTCCACAATCTACAATTTGCTCTTTCTTCAGTAGTCTCTTTGTGTTTGTGTTTGTGTTTGTGTTATCAACCAAAAAGAGTTCCTTTTCTTGATTTTCAAAAAAAAAAAAAAAAAATTCCATTTCTTGTAGCTGCTACGCCTAAATCTGTTGGTTGCGTTTTTTCTCCACAATCTACAATTCGCTCTTTCATCAGTACTCTCTTTGTGTTTGTGTTTGTGTTATCAACCAAAAAGAGTTCCTTTTCTTGATTTTCAAAAAAAAAAAAAAATTCCATTTCTTGTAGCTGCTACGCCTAAATCTGTTGGTTGCGTTTCTTCTCCACAATCTACAATTCGCTCTTTCATCAGTAGTCTCTTTGTGTTTGTGTTTGTGTTATCAACCAAAAAGAGTTCCTTTTCTTGATTTTCAAAAAAAAAAACAAAAAAAAATTTCCATTTCCAAAGTATGGCTTGGGCTCTTGTTTCTACCATCGTGGACCAGCTTGGTTCACTCATTGCTTCAGAGTTCAAGGACCGGCTTGGTTCGCTTCTTCCTTCAGAGGTTGGGTCGATTGTAAATGTCAAGGAAGAAGTCGAAAAGCTTGAACGCAAATTCCACGAGATCCAGGCAAAGCTCAACGATGCAGAGGAAAGGCAAGTGAAGGAGGAAGCTGTGAGGCTTTGGTTAAAAAAGCTCAACGGCGTATCCTACGAGATGGGCGACGTGTTGGATGAGTGGAACACTGCCAAGATCAAAGAAGACATTAAGAAAGAAGAAGAAGCTGAAGCTAGTACTGCTAAGAGGAGGAAGGTATTGTCCCTTGTTTCTACTTTTTTTCAGCGTCGTGATATTGTTCTTAAGATAAAAGAAATTACTGAAAAGTTAGATGAGATTGACGGAGAGGGAGATATGTACCAGTTTGTACTGACTAGTGGCAATGAAGAAGTTGTGAGACCACCAACTGATTCCCACGTTGATGTGTCGAACATTCGAGGTCGTGAGAAGGTTAAGGGTGATCTAGTGAGCTGCCTATTGGGCAGGGGTAATGAAGAAGAAAGAAGCCCACATGTCATCTCTTTAGTGGGCATGGGTGGTGTTGGGAAAACCACTCTTGCTCAACTAGCCTATAATGTTAGTGAGTTGAATTCGGCCCATTTTGAGAAAAAAGGGTGGGTTTGTGTTTCTGATCGTTTCAACCGGCTTATGGTTGCCAAAGCAATCATTAAAATTTGTGGAGGTGGTGACTCCAACACTACTGATTGGCCAAATCTAATGGATGAAATGTGTGAAACGGTTCGGGGAAAGAAGCTTTTTCTTGTCTTTGATGATGTGTGGACTGAAGACTATGTGTTATGGAAGCAATTCGAGCTTGCACTCCAAAATGCTGCCCAAGGCAGTAGAATTCTAGTTACTACACGTAACAATAGAGTTGCAGAAGTTATGGGAAGTGCAAAAAGGATCAATTTGGAGGAATTGTCTGATGATGACTGCTGGTTGATTTTTAGTACAATAGCATTTTCTGACAGGGATGCTGAGCAACGTAAGGATTTAGAAGAGATTGGTAGGAAAATATCAGACAAGTGCAAAGGCTTGCCCCTTGCTGCAAGGACTCTAGGGAGTCTCATGCGCTTCAAGAAGCGGAAGGAACAGTGGGAGAAGGTTTTTTGTAGTAGATTGTGGGAATTCGAAGACGTTGAAAGAGGTCTTTTTGCACCATTGTTACTGAGTTATTATGATTTGCCCTCGCCACTGAGACGGTGTTTCTTATATTGTGCTCTCTTTCCAAAAGATTATGACTTTTCTGATGAGGATTTGGTATCTATGTGGATGGCACAAGGTTATATTAAGTCGAATGCAAGAAGTGTGGCAAGTGATTACTTAGAAATTTTATTCATTCGCTCTCTCTTCCAAGATTTTAGGGGTGATGAATATGATAAAAATATTATGAGGTTCAAGATGCATGATATAGTGCATGATTTGGCACAGTTCATGGCAAAAAATGATTGCGTCACAATCAATGGTTACGAAGAGTCCAGGCCAAATCTTCAAAATGCTCGGCATCTGTATTTAGAAATTCCACAAAATGCTCAAATTCCCGAGTCCATCTACAGTGCAAAAAATCTACGCACCCTCATCGTTGTAGGCCATGATAGTTATAATGTGTCCAAGTTGTTCCATCATTTTAGATGTTTACGGACATTAAGTTTGGGATGTCATTATGGCAAATTAAAGGTTTCGGATGAAATAGAAGATTTGATGCATTTAAGATATCTCAAAATACCTACTTGGCAAGAAAACGAATTGCCTGAAACCATATGTAATCTATGCAATCTACAATTTTTGAATATTACAAGCAATCACCCAGATGGGTTCGAGAAATTACCACAGGGGATGAGTAAACTGATTAATTTAAAATGTCTTATTTTCGAAGAACCTTTGAATAATAATTTTGAGTTTCCAAGAGGGATTGGGAGATTGAGCTCTCTTACAAAATTAAGTCATTTCACTGTAGGTGGCAAGGATGATTGCCAAAGATGTGAACTCGGAGAATTAAAATATTTGAACCACCTTCAAGGAACTCTTACAATAAATAGGCTGGGGAACGTGGTAGATGCGTGTGAGGCCAAGAATGCAGAGCTCAATAAAAAGATAGGCCTCCGTGATTTGCGTCTAAACTTTTTTGAAGAGAACGAAGAGAATCATGGGGAGACTGATGAATCAGTTCTGAATGCCTTAGAGCCACCTCCAGGCTTGGAGAAGTTAGAAATTGATTCGTACCGGGGCACCACAATGTTCCCTAATTGGATGATGTCCCTAGCCAAATTGAAAAGCCTTACTCTGATATGTGGCGAAAATTTAGAGCGCTCACCTCCTTTGGGAAAGCTTCAGTTCCTTGAGCATTTAATTATAGGTGCTCACGGTTTTCGATTCAAAAAGTTGGGTGTTGAATTTTTGGGAATAGAATCTGAAAACAAGAAAGACGGCATAATCAAAATATTCCCAAATTTGAAAACTCTCCGGTTTTATCATTTGCTCGAGTGGGAAGAATGGATTGGGATTGGAGGACAAGAAGAGGAAGATTGTATTATTATAATGCCCTGTCTTCAAAAGTTGGAAATTTGGATGTGCCCAAAGTTAAAGTCCCTACCGGACTTCCTTTTTAAAACTTCATTGCAGGAGTTTTCGGTGAGAGACAGTCCGATTCTCAGCGAACGTTACCAAAGAGGGACAGGAGAGGATTGGGCCAAGATTTCCCATATCCCAAACATCGAGATTGATTATAATGAAGTGCAAAGAGACGGTCAAGAAGTTATTCGACCAGGTAACTTTTTCAACTTCTTCTCGGGCTCCTCCTTTTATTTTGCCCAAAAAATAATAAAAAAAATCAATTAATATTCTTATTTTCTGCCAAAATTTCCCACTGGGAAATAATTACTAACAACGTAGGTTGATGAATTTATCAAATTCTCAATAATTTGATTAGGTTATTTCATTTACGGTTTAATGTTTATGTGGGTCTTGCCCATTTTCTTCATTTCAGATGATGAAGAAGAGTTTGACCAAGAAGAGCATGTCTGATGACGAAGAACAGGGCCAATGATCTTTGTGTTTCTAGGTTCGCAAATTTTAGCTGCAAGTAGAGATTTATCAATGTTGATTTGTGTGTGTATCTGTGTCGCCAAGGTTCGTTCTCGGCTTGATTAAGTGTTGCAGAAGTCTGATCCAGTCACAGGTAATTTCTTCCATGTTATAATAAAATATTAATTAATTATCCTGTTTATCTCTCAAAAACAAGTTAATCACGACTTTGTGAGAGATATCCATATTAGCACAGAAATGTGTGAATGCTTGTAAGATTATCTATTGAAAAGCAAAAAAAGGTTAGGCCACTTATGGTTGCAATAAGTTTAGATTTGAATTTGAATTTTGTTTATTTGGGATTGGAAAACTGTGCTTTTATTGTGGAATTGGAACTTGGTGTTATTAAGGCCTATGGTGAATGAAGCGATTTAATTGCTAATTTGGAATTAGAGTCCACACAATCAACTAGAGCTTGAGTTTAAAATTATTTGACTTGATTTTGTTTTACGCAGCAGGTGAAAGCATAACCGATCTTTTAGAACACTCAGTGCATTTCAAAGTTTTTGTTTGAGGGGACTCTAATTATGACTGCTCATATTAAATCCAATTATGGCTACATAAAATGATGCTCTTTTGTTTTCAAAGTTTTTGTTTGTAACTCTTTTTCTTTATTTTATTTTTTATTTTTTAAAGTTTCCAAATTGTGATGTTCAATGCATTATGTAAGGATTTAATGATGAATTTGTTTAGAAAGTGATATAGAATTCATGACTAGACATTCATCTTGTCTAGCACGCACATACACTTCCTCGTAAAATTAATGCTCTTTCATAATTTCTGTTCTTGGTTCAATAAAACAGAAGTGTTCTTTTCAACATTGTTATACCCTTTATGGATTTTGATATTATCTGGTTATTTCTAGGAAAAAGAATTACAGAAAGATGGAGAAAAGTCACCTTTTAAAATATTTCTATATATATATATATATATATATATTTTGAATAACAACTTTTTCTTGTGTCTAAACTTAATTCCATCTTGCGCATCTCATTTTATTTTGCTTTTGCTAGTTCTAAAGAACATTGTTGTCCAATTTGTACAAAATTGTGCAATATCCATCAACATAACATTGTTGTAAATTTGTATTTAAAAAAGTTTCCAAGTGGTGATATATATAATATATGTGACGAGAAATTTGGAAGTTTGTTGTTTCTTATCTTCTCTTTTATTGTAAGGTATATCTACGTGTTCTTAATCTTCTGTTAAGAGATGGTTTTTTTCTTATTGTCTTGTCCATCTGTTAAAACCTTATGCTAATGATTTATTTTGTTGGCCTCGTTTAAACTAGGCCTCATTTAAACTAGACATCACATTCTGAAATATGAGAAAGCATATTTTGTGCTCGAGCAAATATTTTGCTCTTGTTCAGTCTATACATCCATGAAATATCTTTGTTGTGCTTTGGGCCTCATTCAATCCTAACATCATATCATAGGGCTTTTTGTAGAAAGCTGTGCTATGACTTCAAAGATGCAACAAACAAGCTTAATCTGGCTTGCTGGTTTTCTTTAGTAGTCAATCTGATTTGGTGACACATGAAAAGCAATCTTGGATCTGTCCATACTTCTTTATCTTTATTTTTCAACTCTTGACATGTGCTCTTTTCTTGTCTTACAGTTTGAAGTGTTTCGTTACATGGAAGAGTGTGAAGTACAAGCAAGAAGAAGAAACTACAAATACATTGGCTTTGTTCGATTTCGATTATACACTCTTCTAATGTAAGGTTTATCTTGATATTTATGCTCAATCAGCAATTTGCTTTTCCTTATCATTTTCTCCATCCATAATAACCTCATGCTAAATATTTAACTTTCTTTTGGCCTCATTTAACCCAAACGTCAGATCCTAATACTTGGGGATGTACATTTTATGATGAAGCATATTTTCATGCATGAATGCACATTTGAGAAAAGGCCACTGAAAAAAAACCGCTTTATCATTTTATATTGCAGCAAGTGTATTGAGAATTGCACTAATCTAATTCAAACAATTTAGGCTCCAATTTTTACTGTAAATGTCAATCTTATGATAAATATAGAATTTGAGACCAATTGTTTACATAATTAGGCAATTAACATAAGCATGCATGGATCCAAAAATCAATCACCCACAAGAACACCAAAGTGTTGATGAAGAGGAAAACCTAAGAACAAGGCGGAAAAACCTCTCCAGGGCATCACAACACCAAACAATCCACTTATGAGAATAGTTGCAATACATACTGCGTACAAACCCTCCAAGCTAAGTAGTAACTATGTACTTGAGCCTCCAACTCCTACTAGCAACCGATTCCTTGAATCCTTTCTTCTTATTAGCCTCCATATCCGCAATTGAGCCTCCAATTGCAATCTCCATTTCTCCTTGGCATTTTTGAGATTGTTCCAGTGATTCCCAAGCTCCAATCAACACCAAAAATCTTAAGGTAGTAATGGGTGTGATGGTCTTAATCTCCTATTTGAAATTTGACAATTTGAGAGGGAGAAGGTAGAGAGATTGATGAGGGTTAAAGATCTAGGGTTTTTTTTTTTTTTTTTGTACTCTCTAGCTCTGCAGATAGGAATTGGGTGTGCAAAATTTGTTGAAAATGGGATCTTGTATAGTGAGGGTATGGGCTAGAATAGCAGAGAAGAATTAACTGAGTTGTCTCAGGTTCTCATAGTTCCTCTTGTAATGAGGGAGGCGAATAGAGAGGCGAACTCTCTACCAACTGTTTTTCAAAATTTGATTCACTTCACATTTCGCCTAATGCTGCCAATTTCTTAGGAGTGGTTCTCACAGTTCCTCTTGTAATGAGAGAGGTGAATAGAGAGGCGAACTCTCTATCCAACTGTTTTTCAAAATTTGATTCACTTCACATTTCGCCTAATGCTGCCAATTTCATAGGAGTGAAATTCTGCCACTTCCAACTTCGATTTCAACACTTGTAGCACTTCACCTCACCAATGTGAGAGTCATCACATAGCACTAGGCCGGTGATAATTTCTTCAACTATTTTGCATTTGTGACTACAAGCAAGGTGTGGAGAAACTGTGAAGAATGTGAATAACGTGGGAGGCTGAGTTCTAATAAAGAAAGATATTCTTTCCTTGACTTTTCTTCTCCATGATTTCGACAATTGCAACTTTGTAGAATAGTTTCAATTGCTTTTAGGTGGAAGCTATTAATGCTCTGTTTTCTTGTCTCCATTGTAAGTTCTATATATAGCTTCTACAGTTATGCATGTAAGGCATCCAATAAGAAAGAAGTGATATAGCTATTTAATAAGAAGTGTAGGGAGATAGCAAATAAGTGTGAGGAAATAAGTAGTGAGTGAAATAGTGAAGAATGGTGTGTGTAGCAAAGTGTGTGTAATGTATTAAGCATCAATAAAAATTCTATTTTATTGATAACTCCTTTGTGTATTCTTTTTTTTTTTTTGATAAATAACGGAATTGTATTAACCAAAAAGTCCAAGTACACTGGGGGTGTACAAGGAAAACAGTACATCAAACAGAAAAATTACAAAGATCCAGCATTTCTAAAAAATTAGAACAAGAGAAGAGATTAAAGGAAGAACTCCACTCTAGCAAGGTGTGAAGAAGAAGAGATTTAATTTCTGGAATAGACCGTTCCTTTCCTTCGAAGCATCTTGAGTTCCGTTCTCGCCAAATACACCATAGGACACAATGAGGGACAGCCCTCCATAAATCAATGCTCCGACACCCACCAAATGAATACATCAAACAGAAAAATTACAAAGATCCAGCATTTCTAAAAAATTAGAACAAGAGAAGAGATTAAAGGAAGAACTCCACTCTAGCAAGGTGTGAAGAAGAAGAGATTTAATTTCTGGAATAGACCGTTCCTTTCCTTCGAAGCATCTTGAGTTCCGTTCTCGCCAAATACACCATAGGACACAATGAGGGACAGCCCTCCATAAATCAATGCTCCGACACCCACCAAATGAACCTTGCCAACTCGAAAATAAATCTAAGACACCACGCGGCATAACCCATTGAAGACCAAATAGAGCTCACACCATAGACCAAAGTTCATAAGCAATAGGACAATGAAGAAGAAGATGATTTACCGATTCCCCACTCTTTTTACACATATAGCACCAATCTACAACGGCTACACCCGTATACCATAAATTTTCAGTAGTCAAAATCTTACCTAAGGAAGCAGTCCAAGAGAAGAAAGCAACCTTAGTAGGGACCTTTGACCGCCACACCGGCTTCCAAGGGAAAGAAATGTCTATAGTAGAGGAAAGAGAGAGATAGTACTCACTCACTTTGTGTATTCTATTTGAGTGTGGTGAGATTTATCACAAAGTATTTGACAAAACACTTTTCTTTTGAGTGCCAAATTTATTTTGACAAAGCTTCCACAGTGGCAAATCTCTACAACCAGCCCAATACAAATAACAATCCACATAATTACATGAAAACGATGAAATGTAAGATCAATAGTTACAAATAATTTGTCACGGAATTGTCCACCCACTAAAAGTCCTAACATTTATAATGGCACATTTCCTGAGTAATCCATATTATATGGTGGAAGGTCACAAGTGACGTCTATATTTCAACGATTTTCAACTTATGTAAATTATATCCTTAAGTTTTAGGGTTTGGAATTTAGTTTGCTTATTTTCATGGTTAACCCTATGTTTGGTTGGAGGGAGGTTGCTGGAAATTCCAGCCACCTTCTGGCCACCTCCCCTCTACTACCCATCTACTCTCCCTCCATCCAAACATAGGATTAGTGTACTGATTTCAGATATTGGATACAAAACAGTGTAGATTTCTTGTCCTTGTGATTCAGGACTCAGGAGTTTCCTGCCATTGAAGAAGGGGAAGAATGGGGTGTTAGCACTAGGAGCAGAGGGGATGGCCATGGGCTGAGAAATCACCCCCCCCAACAACCTTTTTTTCCCTGTTGGAAGTTGCCCAATTTGGAATGACATGAAAAAATGGACACGTCCAAATTAGTCACTAATATTTATATTCTTCTTTCTCTTCTTCTGATGCTGTTGCATTTGCTGTTTAACCCATAGTCTAACTTTTCCAACCTCAAGGGCATAGGAATGCTTTGGTCTCACTCATTTGGAACATAATGCAAAATTCTCTGTTCTCATTTGGCCTCACTCAATCTAACCATCGTGCAAAAGGCTTGATGTACAAAATGTTCTGTTATAACTTCAAAGATGCTGCTGACAAGCTTAACATGTAATCTAGTTTTTGTTTTTTTTTTTTAATTTTATTTTATTTTATAAATATAAATAACCTGTAATCTAGTCTTCTTTAATAATCCATCTGGGTTGGTGGCATATGAAAAGCAAAATAGTTAATTTTTAAATAACACCTTTACTTGGCCTTCCATCCATAATTTTGTATTCTTGAAACCTGTTTTCAATCAACAAGTGATATTTCATTTTAAGAACAAAGAGGGAAGCCCTCATAGCTTGAACCTATAATTGCTGCTGATCATCTAGTCTTAATGTTATAGGGTTACGTAGTTGCTATTTATTAAGTTCCTAAGTCAATAAATTGTGCCTTTTCATTGTCTTAGAGGCGTAAGTGTTTCATGGCATGTGGGAATGCATAGAATGACCACCATTAGATATGAAGATGTTAAATGTTTTGGGTTCATTAGTTGGATTAACAATCACAGTCTTCTTGGTGGAGAAATAGAATCAATTTCTTATTGGTTTTTTGTGACTTCTTTTCTTTTTGTATTCTATCATGTCTCACTCGAGGAGTTTACTAGAAAGTTTAGTTTTTTTCCTTGAGGATATATGTAATTATAGAACGCCAAACAAATTAATGTACTCTATTTTATTTGCTTTTATCTCTGAATTAGTAATCAAATTTCCATTTAAAATGCACCACAAAAGTTTATCCATCATTGCCTTTACTTTTCTGCAAATCTGTAAAACTAAAATTCAAGATATGCTTGCAATTTAAATTTTTAGTATTAGACACAGACTAATGTAGTTAGGAATAAGGCCAAACCATAGCAAGGGTACAAGTCTGATTTATTTGGGCCTATGTCTAATAATTTATGTGAAGATTTTGTATTGACAGAAAATATGCTTAGTTACATCTAATGCAATGCATAAACAGAAAATGCTTAGCATTTGTCGAATTAGCCTTTAGCTTACCTTTATATATTTTCAACCTATTGAAAGAAAGTTCCTTAAAACTGGGCTGTAATCTTAATTTGATTCTTTTCTTAAGAGATTAATTATGAATTGCAGCATTGTATACTTTCTAAAAAAAAAAAAAACAGAATGAAATTTAGTGAAAATGGAAATTGGCGTTCATTTTTTGCTATTACAAAATCTGTAGAAGAAAATGGGTAATGCGAAACAAACTGTAGCCAACAAACGCTGAGGTATTTTTTATGGAGGCAGTGATCCTAGAAGTTGCACTAGAGTGTATGTTTCATACTACAACATAATCTTACCTGCAAATCATGACAAAATTGTCTTATGCTATCTGTTTTATTCTCTTATTCCTTCAACTTGTTTATTATTGCAGGTTGAACTCTAAACTATGGTCCATGTGGGTAACTGCATTTTGCTTAAGAGGGAAATGGTCATGCAAATAACTGACAATTTATGTACCATAATAAGGAAAACAGTTAGTTTTAGTGGCACCTTTGAAACTGTCTACAGCATTCACCTTTTCATGGTGGTTTTCATAATGGTAGTATAGCTTTGCATATTGCATCACATAATGATACATGACAGTGAGGTGAGTACTTGATCAGGTTCTGGTTTTTTGTGGTGACATTATATTTAATCCCAGAGATTTAAACTTCTTATATTTTTCCTGATTTGTTTAGAACTAAAGTTGTAAGCATTATCTTAAGTGTTGTAATCTTTATTTTATTATTGTGAATTATTTGGACTTGTCCCATGGTTTTTCACTCTACACTAGGGGGTTTTTCATGTAAAATATGGTGTGAGTTTTCATGTTTGATTGCTTGCGTGATTTTTATTTTACTAATGTCCAAATTATTCAATTTAGACAAAACATGAATGTTTTAGAACTTCTATAGCAGCTCGTTTGGTAGGGCATTTCAAGCACATTTTTGAGCATTTTAAACACACTTACACACTTTTTCACACACTTTTCACTCACACGTATATCAAAAACATCCAAACAATATTACTCAAAATTCTCTACCAAACACGCCCTAATGTCCCAACAATATGTTGTTTTTCTTTATTTTTCAATTAAGATAGTTTGCAGGTAACATATATAGAATGCCACGCCTCGTGATATTATGAATGTTTGACCAAAAAAATAAAGAGGTAAAGATCATAAAAAGAACTTGCGCATCTCAAAAAAAAAAGATCTTGCTAATGAGCTGTAGCACAAATGGTACTTTACTCTCCTTGTCAAAGTAAGTTAAAAGAGTGATATTTTGGGTTCAAGATTCACTGTTTACATGTGTAGCTTACCATAAAAAACACCTTCTAGATTTGCAAACTATTCCTTTGCTACAAAACTTTTCTCATATCAGATCTATCAGATGGATTGCTATCTATAGGAATTCTGCAATCCAAAGGAATTCCTAGAAGGTTAAGGAGAATAAAAAATTGAATAATAATCCATATGAGCATTAGTAGCAAGATGATTTGAATTTTCTTTTGGCGGCAATAACCTAATCTGTGTGATCTCTCACTTATGATGATGGCTCTAAAATTAAGCTTTTATACCTTTGGGAATCTTAGTGCACAGGGCCTAAGTGGGTCAAGTCATCATGGGCTAAAACTGAAAATTCAATTTCTGAAATCCCGCAGCTTGATTGGTTAAGTTATGCCAAGCATGAGTCAAGCTTCATTAAAGCATGATCGATCACATGGAGTCAAGCCCATAGTTGAGGCAGCAGAGCTTCCATGATCTTGAGCAGTTTTCGAGTGTCTTAAAACTAGTTGAAGTTGAATACTAATTTAGACACTAAAAGCTAAGGATTGAATTACATCAAAAATGTGTTTTAACTCAAATTTGCCACACTTACAACACTTAATAGATAATATCTATTCAACTTGATCAATTACAGCAGATTTTACTAAACACAAAGAATTTGCATGTCATCAATGATTGCTACACTAACCAACAAATTACTTGCAAAAAGGCTTGCCAGTGAAAGTTGTATTTTGAGTAAAAGATTGAGTACAAATTGTGGTAAAAATGCATTTCCTTGAGCTTTAAGGTGGTTGCTATTACACTTTGAAAAACTTTTATTTTGGTCAATTTACTCTATGAGCTTTACACGTGCCAAATTAATACCTAAATTATTCTACCATTAATATACTAACAAAAAATGCACGTGAAATTTAAAATTCCAAAATTAATAATCTGAACCCAATGGAAAGAAGAGAGAGAAACTTAGGTCAATTTGAGAGAGAGAGAGAGAGAGAGAGAGAGAGAATCAAACTAGAACCACTGTACCATTCCTCCTGCTGTTGATCTCACCATTTGTGATTGTCGTTCAATGGCATATTTGGATATGCCGTTTGATAGCCACAATTTTTATACAGTGAAACTCGGTCTTGATAAATTGTTATGCTACCCAACTCACATCCAAGTATACCTTATTTATTTGTTCACTATCCTCTCTTAATTTTTTTAGTTTACTTTTAGTAATTCAGTCGTTGTCAACCATGAGAAAACCAAAGTTATCAATTCTGTTTTAATGATCGTTTTAGTTTGTCTATTCAAACAAAATATTGTGATATCAATTTATTTCAATATACCATTTTAGGATAATTATTAATTTTATAATATATATTTTTTAATACAAAATAAATATACCGAAAGTGTTCATCACATAGTCTACACCATTTAAAAGTATAAATTGAAAACCAAATAATATACATTGTTAATATCATCGCTACATGAATCAACAAGAGTGGCGAAGAAAAAGAAGGTAAAAATATAAAAGAAAAAAAGGTAAAAGAATTAAAGAAAAAAAGATGAGAAACGTCAGATAGGGTCAAAGAAAACGTTTACTCCCTCACAAATTAGTTAGGCATTTCCATCTAATCTATTAAAGAATCCCAAAGGAATGACCTTTCTGGGCACTCCTTGCTCAGCATAGACTTCAAATTTCCTATTGTAAGCTTCTCTTGGAATTCAGACCAAAACTCCGAGATTTGCTGATGCACATAACAAAAATCTAAGCATCCAGCTGACAGGACAAAATGGAAATTAAAAAGACAAAAGATAATTTACCTTTGTCAGCCATAATATGTAAGTGGCAGAAAATGTGGCTTGCACTTGGAAATCCTCGAAGTCATTATCCGGAACAGTTGAGCAAGAGTTGAGGAGATGCAACTCATTATCAAAAAAGGAATTGAAGCTGTTAATTGTGCTGATCTTTAGCTCAAAATGGCAAGATACATCATGGAGATCGGTTGCAAATTGCTTCATCCAACACAAAGAAAGGAAGCGGCGATGAAGCCAAAGTGCCTGTTTGAAGTGAAAGTCATTAGATAAAAACTCTTAAATAATAGGATCATTAATGGAGTACTTAAAAAAAGGTCAAGCACCCGCATGGAACCACTTTTCTTTTTTTCTTTTTCTTTTTCTTTTAATATATGACAGTGGCGGAGCCAGGAATTTAGGTCAGGGGGGGCAAGATTAAAAGACAAGATTGGAAGTAAAAAATTAATCTAAAAAAATTAATCGGTATTAATAACAAAATAAGTTAACAACTATATGATTACGTAATTGTTATACAAAATCTAACATAAAATGTAAACTTAAATTTATTTTTTCACATCTAACTTATTTTACTCAATTGCCCTTGGCGATTTTTTATATTTTGAAACCGCTGCATGATTTATTCACACTCAATAGTCTTGAATATATCTTTCTCAATATATGTGACTAAGCAATCATTCATCACTGATTTCCTATTCGATTGCGTAATTGATTTTTAATTATGTTCATTACTGAAAAAGCTCTTTCAATAGTAGCTATTGTAACTGGTAAGATCAATGCCAAAGTTACTAATGAGTAAACCAATGGATATGAAACATTCTTTTTCATTTTTACCATCTTTTTAGCAAGCTATCCAATTCTTTTAACTGCTGAAAACTCTTCAGTGGATTGCATGTCATGGATGTATGTCTCAAGTTGGCTATCCAAGAAAAAAAACTTGACACATAAAAAAATTCTACAAGTGGCTTTGTCTAGTCCATCAAGTTTACTAAGTGTAATTCATTAATTTTATATATAGAATTGTACTAGGAGTAGAAGTCTACTACTACTAGAAAAATTGAAAAAAGTAACGTGAATTCATTTAATTGGGATTTTTTTTTTTTTTTTTTTTTTTTTTTTTTACCCCTCCCTCCGCCCCTGATATATGATCGGACCACAAAATTTCTGGTTACAAAGATAGACTTCATTTCTTTGATTGAAGAAATGACATCATGAACAAAGGTACTGCAATAAGAAAGTCTCATAATGCAATAACTCATATGTTGGTGGACTACAGTTCTTAAAAATACTTCTTTTTCTGGGGGTGAGGGGTTGTTTTGTATCTGAAATGCTAGTATAGTGTAAAACAGAGACCATGGGTATTTAGTTGATTCCTAGATAACAGCGTCAAAACAATACAACAATCAGATATCTTCTTTAGT
The DNA here is from genome assembly GCF_002906115.3 of Quercus suber. Lineage (NCBI taxonomy): Eukaryota > Viridiplantae > Streptophyta > Magnoliopsida > Fagales > Fagaceae > Quercus > Quercus suber. The sequence continues at coordinate 466,919 of NW_027069994.1, forward strand.
TGGGGGAAGAATCAATAAATGAGAGAATTGGATTTAGCTAGACAATGTGTAGTTAGTACAAATTATCAATGTTATCATGCTGCAAACTGCAAACATTAAGGTGACAGGAAGATTACAGATCCTTTTTCAGATCAATGTACTATTACCAAGCTTAACCCCACCAATTTCAGGGTTGAGAACAATCATCTCCTATATAAAGTGTCTGCCAATTAATAATAAAAAAATGACAAAATTTAGCTACAAAATTAGTTGTAGCTTAAGATTACAACCGAACTCAATGTCTTTTTATTAGAGGTAAATTTTAACAAATCCATCATTAGATTACATTTTTTTATATTCTCCCTACTAGCAAAATTTCTAGAAAATTAAAAATCAATAGTTATGTCATCAATAACTTGTTTAAATTGCAAATTTTCGTAGTTTAAAATTATGCATAAAATATAAACTTATAGATCATATAGTAAATAATATCTGATTGACACAAAATTTAACATGTGTATTGAGAGCGTAAAGAACATGCAGTTCAACGATTAGATTTTCAAAATATGTAGTAATGTTTATTTTATTGAGTAAAGTTGTAGTCTAAGAGTAAAACCAATTTTGTAGCTAAACTTTGCCCATAAAAAAATTCAAAAAATATCCTACCAATGTGCCACTATAGTCAGTCCAAAGAAAAAAGTATATGCCAAGGGTGAGTTTTTTTTTTTTTTTTTTTTTTTTTTTTTTTTTAAATTCAGATTGAAGGAGTAAAAAGAGGTAGAGGGAGTCTGAAAATAACATAGGTAGACATAATGAAGAAGTGTATGATAAATAGGTAAAGAGAAGTGACTATGAGTATGATTTCAGATATGATAGAATGGATGAAAACAATACAAGTGGCAGAGTTGTATTAGTTGAAGAGGTTTGACCAAACTTATCAGAAAAAGAAAGAAAAAAAATTGAGAAGGTTCCATAAAGTCATCACCAATAGGATTAAGGCATAGTTGAGTTGCTTTGAGTTAAGGGCATATTGACGCAGGACAACCAGAACGAAAACTAAACAATAGAAAAATAAAGGGATATGACCTAGGAGTCAGCACCTAGGCCTTGCTTGGAGTCAGTACCAAGCGGAGAAACCACTAGGAGTCAGCACCTAGGGTAGACCTAGAGTCAGCACCAGATCAAAGAAAGACCAAACGGCCATTTTTTTCATTCATCAAAATATCAGCTATCTCCTCAAGGAGTACAATAAGTTGCTTATAAAAGATTGCTAAACCCTAGTTCTAATTGGCTAGGAAACTCTAATTGCCTTATTACAAAAATAACCTTACTTCTAAATTAAAATACTAAAAGCCCATTAACTAAAAACCCAATAAACTAATAGACCTAAAACATAAAAATACAATGGGCTTGCAAACATAAATAATACTAAATAATAATCTTCTTGTGTCTCCCGCATCATTCTCCT
>NW_027069994.1:472092-481238 GCF_002906115.3 Quercus suber
CTTTTAACAACCCCGCCGGAATTGTTACCGGGATTGACAAAAACCGGTATGGCCGCAGCCCCCACTGGGCTTTCGGTGCGGCAGAGTCTAGGCGTAACCCCGATGGCGCCCTTCGAGGTGTCCCAGAGGGGTGTTGTTAGAGAACCTAACGTCTTTCCTCGGAGCACACCCCCGACGAGGAAGATGTGCGAATTCACCTCATGGGTGGTGCTCGAGCGTTGCCGTCTCCAACGGCCAACAATCGAGAGGATCGGAGAGAATCGAGGGAACATCATGGGGGAAGGTATCCCGGAGCCCCTGCATCTGCTCCTCTCTTTGTTCCAGCTCCGCCTGGCCGAGAAGGGAATTGTTGGTGGCCTGGAAACATGATTGCCCTTCCCCTTCTCCGCCTCTTGTCAAGCTCTCCCATTCTCTTTATACCGATAAAGGGACGGCTTGACACTCCCACCGGTTAGTTTTCTCTTAGGGCGGCTCCACCTGGGCCTCTGATTGTAGAAATAGCTGGTAGGATTAGCTTGTAAATTTGTATGTAAACACACCTGCCTGAGCCTCTGATTGTAACTTGTACTTTTTCTATTCATGAAATAATAAAATCAAGATCTTTCTTTTTTTTTTTTTTTTTCTACTGTCAAATCTTTTTTTTTTTTTTTCAACCTACTGTAAAACGTATACTTAGAACACTCGCCTAGTGCGCCGGCCAGCACCCTAAATCTTCCCACAGACGGCGCCAATTGTAGGGACTCAGTTTGGATTGACCCTGAGTACGAATGGGTTTTCAGCCCAATCAAGCCCAAACAATAAATTTTTAGAGAGTGGGTTAAAGGTTTAGGCGCTGGCCCTCGATCACCATGCATGAACTTTCTTTATGAAAAATACTAAGAGTTTCTTTACAACTAGGGGAGTGCTCCTCGGCCACAGGCCGAGGAGGCCTTTTTGTTCTCTCTCTTTCTTTTTTTTCCCCCCCTTTTACTTTACTTGCTTTTCTTATATAGTTTTCATCTGCCTATCTCCTTATTCTATCTGTTGATCATCCATTTGCCTCTCTTCTGGCCGTCTGTCCCATCAGAGGACTTATCAGTACTCAAGTGGTTCACTCTGACCAACGTTGCCCTGCTAAGGGGTTATATCCCCATTAATGCAGCCAGAGGGGTTAGGTGAATGCATTAAGTGCGAATGTGACAGCTTGCTCTGAGCTTGTCCCCTCCCAAAGATTATCCTTAGAATGCCGAGGACGAACAGGTCCTCGGAATGGGTCACAAAAGAGGCTTTGTCTAACTTAGCCTTGGCTGGTCAGTCCTCCTCGGCGTTGGCCTTGGGCCTAATACCCGATGGGCCGAGGCTATCGGGCCCACGGGCCCCACAAAGCTTATTCCAAACGCAACCTAAACCTACAGAAAAATTCTGGGAGAATCCTTGCCCCTCACATGTATTATATTTTTTTCATGAAGTTTTGTGTATTTGTTGTTTTCTTTCACCAAGTTCAAACATTAAATTGTTGTTGACGAGGCATTTGCAAACAACCTTGTAGAAACACCAAACCCAGAGAACAAACCAAGCAAAAATGAAATTTTTCTTGATTTCAATTTTTACAATCCTGCTACAGTTGGCGCTTAAAAGCATTAGCATTGGGGGCCCCAAATTGCAAATTTATAGCATCAAACCATAAAAAGAGTGCATTACCCAAGTGTCTATTTGCTAAAATTTTTACAATCCTGCTATAGTAGAGTTCTACTTAGAGCATTAGCATTGGGGTTGTAAAACCCACAAATTGCAAATTTATAGCATCAAAACATAAAAGAGTGCATTACCCGGGTATCTATTTGCTAAAATTTTTACAATCCTACTACAGTAGAGTTCTACTTAGAGCATCTCCCATAGGCTCTCTAAAGCCATTTTTGAAGAGTAAGAGTATCCACACTGGTGGTATCAAATTACTAAAATGCTATTTTTAGTGCCACAAACTACAAAAAGTGTGCTACATTGGTGGTCCTATATGTAAAATTTTTTACTCATTAGCTATAGTGCACAGTCATCTATAGCTATGCACTGCAACTTAAATGTTGAAGCAAAAAATTATATTTTATTCTCCCACCAATTGAATTAATGTTTCTTTCTTTCTTTTTTCTCTTCTTGTTACACTCACTCTCTCTTCGTTTCACCCAAGCTCTCTCGTCAGTTCTTTCTTCTTCCATCTCCCTTGCCCATCTCTTACCCATCTTTCTTCCTCAACTCGCTACTGACCCAAGCCCAAAGCCTCCATCGTCGACCCATTTCAGCATTTGTGTTTGTGTTTTGGCGTGGGTTTCGGTGTTTGTGTTTGTGTTTCAGCGTGGGTTTTGGACTGGGTTTTTGGTTGTGTTTGTGTTTCAGTCTGGGTTTCAGCCTCTTTCTACACACTGTGAATATGAGGTTTTGAAAATTTTTGACCTGGGGCATCATGTAGTTCATTCACAAGGCTCAAAACAGACCCCTAATTATGGTGTTGAAATTCAACTCCACATTTTTGTCTATTCAAAATTAGTGCACTGCTTATTCTAAGATCAATTTTTTTTTAGATCTACTTTCTCTCTGGTTGTGTGGTGTTTTTATGTTTTGTGCGGTGGTTTTGGTTGTGGCTATGTAGTAGTTTCCATGGCTATGGGCCTATGGTGGTGGTTGTTATGGGTGGTTGTGGCTGTTGTTTATTGCAATGGATATATTATTTTATTGTGTTGTTTATATTATTTTAATGTGTTGATTACTAAAAAAAAAAAAAAAAAACCATTGATGTTGGGTGTTTTGTAAAGTGAGGTGATAAAATAGATAAAGTAAGTTTTTGAGGAGCTAAAAGCTAAATTTTTTTGCTCCACCAATGTGGATGCTCTAAACCCACAAAAAACACCCTCCAACAACCTCTCTAACTATATATATATATATATTAGAGTTGTTACAGTAACTCTCTTCAACTAGAGAGCACTATAGCAACTCCAAACATTTTTCACTCTTAAAATTATCATCAGTTGAATACAATAATGATTCTTTCTCTCTCATCCCTTTTCTCTATCGTTCTTCACACTCTCTTACTTCTTTATCTCAACGGTTACAAAGTAAAACATAACACAATAAAAAAAAAAAATGAAAGATTTGAAACACAAAACATCTTTCTCATAAGCCTAATGAAATCAAAAAAATAAAAACAAAAAAGAAAAAAAGAAAAAGAAGACCCATTTGGGCCACATTTTGTAATAGGGAGGAGGACAAGTGGTTGTGGAGGCGGAGCAAATCAAGAAGATGAAAATGACTTGACTCTCTTTCTGGTGTGAAGGATCTTTGTGGGTCTTTGTTCTCAACCGGCTCTCTCTCTCTCTCTCTCTCTCTCTCTCTCTCTCTCTCTCTCTCTCTCTCTCTCTCTCTCTCTCTCTCTCTCTCTGTGTTTGAGTTTTTGAGTTTCAGCTTGTGGACACCTTGGTTTTTCCCGACCCGGGTGGTCAGGGGTTATCACACATTGGGTCCTTTGCGACATGACTCGTGGGTGATTATGTATCTAGAGTGGGGTGTGTGTGTGAATCCCTTTTTCTTATTTTATTTTTAAAAGTTGCAACCAACCATTGGTTTTGTATTAGGTGTGATGGGTCACCTAGATGTCTAATTTATTTTAGGTTACCTAAATAACTAAACCAAATTTTAAAGGTTTATTAATCAAGGTAAACCAAAAGTCTTTGAACCAAAGATCTTGAGTTTGGAAGTTTGGTTACATGTGAGAAGGTGTTAGGCACCCTACAACGCCTATCCAAATGATAGTATCTCATTTTAATTTATTCCCAACGTTAACTTTTTATAAAGAAATGGAATACTTGGTATTTTGATTTTTTTGAAAAGGTTTTTGCAAACAATATACACATATATACACGTGAGTAAATATTTACATATATCTAGCATATGAATAATAGCTCCTCGACAATATATGCAACCAAAACATGCAAGATATGTACATAAATAACATGTGACAAAAGCATATAAACATATTATACAATAACATGTGAATATCTATTATATTCATAGCTAGTCTGTGAATGCTAAAGCTATACAAAAACAAATACGATAAAATGAAAGGAGAAGGTTGGAAGAATTGCATCTTGTTGTCATCCACCATTTTCTCATTTTTTGTTCTTGCAAAAAAGATGACAAAAGAAGCTTGTTAGGGTCAAATATATTAGAGACAAATGTAAGCTTATTGGGTGTTCAAAGACTCAAGGAAATGAGCCTTGAACACAAAACTCACAAACTACTCCTACTATAAGAAAAAAAAAAAGAAGAAGAAGCTACCAAATTAACTTTTATTATTTTGGGAAAGCACATTTTTCTTAGAAAAGATATTATTATTATTATTTTACGTGTTCAAAGTTTCTTTTTAAGAAAACATTTTCATTAAAAAAAAAAAAAATCCTTTTTGAAAACTTGTATTTTTTTGAAGGAAGCAACCCCCTTTTTTTGAAAACATGTATTTTTGAAAGAAGCAAAATTTTTGAAAACCTTCCTTTTTAAAAAAAAAAAATATATTTTTGACATATAAATTTTTTTTTTGACACCACCTTCTTTAGAAAAACGTTTTTGAAAACATTTTTGGGAACATTTTTGTAGGGTTAGGATTTGTGGCCCAAGCTCAAAACAATGAATTTGTAGAGTATGGGTGAAAGAACTAGGTTAAGTATGGGATCAACAACAACGAATCACAATCCGCAAGTACAAGCCAACATGAATTTACACGTAAAGAGTGGATATCCGAAGAGCTATATTATTGATTATCTGGTGAATACAAATCTTAGAGTTACAGCAAAGTTCTTCCTCCCCCCTTCTGTTAGGAGCTTCTTGCCTTTATATAACATCCCTTCTCTTCATCTCTATCGTCCACTTGTTCCTCATCTGTGAGTCTACTTGAGTATATGTCATGTCAAGCATCTCCTTTAACTCTGTGTGAGTGGCGTTAGGTAAAGATACACTGTTCAGGAGTCTTCTTCACATAAATGCGGTCAGAAAAGTTGCTTCAAAGCATTAAATACGGTGGTAGCAGCTTTCCCTTTAGATATTTCTTCATCCTTATTGTCTCCCAGTGTACTCAGAGCTTATCTTGATCAGAAGGAGTTCTCAGAAGATCATCTTGACCTTTTATACGTTCAATTGATCCCTACTATTCGCGTCAGAGGAATGTAACCTCTTCGGACAGAAGGTGAACTCTTTGGATTGTAATCACTTTTCCCTCTGTGGGTCCCTCTTCCAGATGGGCCTTGCCCTTACCATCTCCTTCTTCTCGATCGCACAGTAGTCCTCATATGGGCTTTCGACCCACTATGTTGGATTGGGCCCTTTTCCCCCCATAATAGCCCCTCAAAATTTTAATTTTTCCCTCGCATCCGAGGAGAAAGAATAAGATATTGATCTGCCACGTAAGGAAAAAGAAATAAAAATAAAGAATTTTAAAAGAGGGAAGTTATAAATACCCCTGTTTACACACGCGCGAGCATAGAGACAAGCACTTCATTATTGCCGCTGTCAGTTCCGTATTCCCAAAGCGTTGTATTAATTACTCCAGGTGGCGTTTTGTCCTTTGCATCCAACGGTGGGTTGTTGATCCAACGGACAGAGTTCTTCTTCGGGATTTGGATGGGATGAATTACACCCTTTCACCTGTCCCCGTATATAAACCCTCAGAGGAGGTTATTTTTCTTTACTTTACGCATCCTCAGAATACCCAGAGAGCTCTTTCATTCAAAACCTTTCAAGCTTCTTCGGATTTCTGTGTTCTTTGCTTCCAAGATCCACCAAGAGTCCATTTCGAGTCCAGGGATTATACTCCAATCTTGTTGAAGTTATTTTTAGAATAAATCTTGTCTAGCATTATTAACTATGTTTAATATCAACTCTAACCTATGTTAACATTCCTAGTGTACATGCAAAAAGATCTATCCAACTTTTATAATACTTGTTATGATTATCACTTAACAGTAACCTTTATGTACTGTCCTCTTCGGAATCAATTTTAGTTATATATATTATCAGCAAGATAGAGTGATTATGTGTGCCTACATTACCATAATTACAAAGTAAAGTTACTTGTAGCAAAGGAAAACCATATGGTATGCAACAAATACACCAAAAGTAAAAGAGAAATTGCTTCATTGATTAAAATAGGATAATTTACAATCCCTTACATAAAGGGAGAACAAGATAAAAATAAATAAAAAAAAAATAAATAAATAAATAAAGGAAAAACCACTAAAGTCTAAGTTTCTGCTGGGGCTTGGTCCTTGGGTTCCGAGGATGTTTTATTTTCTTCCAAGCCCTCGCCCATTTCCTTAGGTGGCTCAGCGGGGAGGCTCTGATCACCTGGCTGGCCAGAATCCTTGGGAGGCTCAAGGGTGATTAGGGGAGCTTGACTAACCAAAGGTTGCTCCGAACCTCTGGGAGTTGTGCTGCAGGAGGGGGATCAGACTCTGGGAGCTCGCGGATGTCTAGGTCATAATAAACGCTCTTAGGCAGCCTCAGCTCTGAGTCAGCAGACACCCCGGCAGCATTTAGCGCCTTGCCCCATGTCATATCGCAGTAGTCCCGGGCGACCGAAGCAAACTGCTCAGTAAGACCCTTTTCGGTCGCCTCCACTCCCAGTTGGTAGGCTGCTTTCTTTTCGGCCTCGGTCGCCTCCTTGGCCAGCTGAGCGTCCCTCCGAGCCTGCTTGGTAGCCTTCTTGGCCTTCTAGAGTTCGGCGTGAAGTTCCTTCACAAGCGCTTTCTCAGATGCCAGAACAGAGTGTCATTCAGCAGCTTGCGTTGGGCTTTGGCCTGGGTCTCAGCATTTCTGAGACTAGCATTAAGCCTATCCCTCTCCTGGGTCACCCCTTTTAGCTGGTCCGAGATCTGAGAGACCTCCTCCTTTAGGCTGCCCAGTGCCTTTTCCGCCTCGGACCTAGAGTGGGCCTCCGCTTGGGCTTCTACGTAGGCTTTTCAGTTCCACTCTTCGACCACGAAGACTTGCTGTGTAATTTGAACAAGTAAAGTAATGGAGTTAGCATAAATATAAAATATTAATATTCCAACTGAAGAGCCAAATAAGCAAGCTTACCATGGCCAAGTCCTTCTTCAGGGACATGAAAAGATCATACTGGCTGAAGTGCCTGTATGACTCCATATCTCGAGGGAGGAGCAGTGGTTGCTCCAAAACTTCAGCTATCAGCCCAGCTCTGCCCCCGTCATAATTTCTAACCGAGGTCTCCCAGGAAAAAGGAACACCGTCTAGCTCCAGCCTACGAGACCACGTGCGTTGCCCTCGGCGCACGTTGGCCACAGGAGGCTCCTCCTTGCTCTCCACGGACGAGGCCCTCTTGCTCCGGTGGTCCTTTACCACCTTATGCTGCTTTGTGGTCTTGGGTGGTACCACCACCTCACGCTCTTCAGGCTCTAGAGGCCTCTTCTTCTTTAGGTCCGGTATAGGTTTCAAGGCCGGATCAAAGACCTGAGGTGGGGGTGGGGGTGGAGGTAAGTTCACCACTGGCCGAGAAGTCCCCGTCCCTTTAGACTTAGCCTTAGTACCCCTTTTCTTCAGTGGAAGCTTTAAGTCGGACATCTCTTCTTCCTCCGAAGAGTCCTCAGGGCGTGTAGTTATCAGAAGTGGTTGGCGGACACTGGATTACCTGTCGGCCTCCTCCTCGGAATCTGTAGAGGGTATTACCTGTACCCCCCTGAAACTTCCCTTTGAATCTAAATTTGTCTATCTGTTCTTCTAGCGAAGTGGAAGAAGAGCCAACCCTTTCTCCTGCGACCACCGGCTCGAGGGGAACTTGTTGAACCGGTCGGATTAGTAGTGGAATGCCCTATGGGTTGGGGTGTGGAACGGGCTCAAGGTCGTATGGCGCTAAAAAGTGTCACCAAGCGACGTCTATTCGCCGAAGCCAGTGATCACCCTGTGTAATGGCGTTGCCAGCCGACTAGATGTCTGCCTTCTTAGGTGTATAGCTGAGTATAAGTGGGATGGACCGGAGCTGTCCGTCTTCACTTACGAATATCTCCGAGCGTAGTAGATAATTGAGGGCGGGGGGTTGACAAGGCTGAGCCGAGGAGCAGTATGTGTCTTATCTGTAAATAAACAAACAAACAGATCTGGTCAGAAGATTGAAATATGATGGCATAAAAAAACAGGTTATGGAGAATGAAGATCCTAAGACTATTTTAGAAATCCTAAGTCTAGGAAGTTACACCTGGCTCTCCTGGCTCGGTCGGACAATGTAGACCGTCATGCCATGCGCCCGAGACGATTAAATAGTCGTCTTTCATCCCTTTATTTGATTTGGGAAAGCAGGAGAACAATCTAACGATATCGGATCAGGATTTAAGGTAGTATTCGCCCCTTTTTGGCTATGACATTCATACATATATGCCAGGTCAGCCCTAATCCTAGCTGTTGGTTCAAGGCATCAATAGCTCTAGTATCCTAAAGATGTTGGGCGCGCATTGCTCAGGAGAGAGCCTGTGGTTGCGAAGGTAGTTCAAGGTAATGGAACCCATTGGGAGGGTCATTCCCCTTCAATGAAGGCTATCATTGGGATTACGACCTCTCCCTCTCTTGGGCTGTTAGTATCCGCTCCGGAGGGCAATATCTCAGATTCACCCCCCGCGGTATACCATAATTTTGCTTAAATTCCTCTATCAACGCCGGATTATCGACGAGATGTTGGAATTTGCCATTCTTAGAAAACGACTGAAGTAGTGGACAGGAAATGGGTTTTGAGGGTAGAAAATATTATCCGAGAAGAAAATAAAGGATCAAGAGGTGCCGAAACTTACACAAGCAAGATTGGAGTATAATCCCTGGACTCGAAATGGACTCTTGGTGGATCTTGGAAGCAAAGAACACAGAAATCCGAAGAAGCTTGAAAGGTTTTGAATGAAAGAGCTCTCTGGGTATTCTGAGGATGCGTAAAGTAAAGAAAAATAACCTCCTCTGAGGGTTTATATACGGGGACAGGTGAAAGGGTGTAATTCATCCCGTCCAAATCCCGAAGAAGAACTCTGTCCGTTGGATCAACAACCCACCGTTGGATGCAAAGGACAAAACGCCACCTGGAGTAATTAATACAACGCTTTGGGAATACGGAACTGACAGCGGCAATAATGAAG